>NW_010164850.1:1452-8951 GCF_000695765.1 Mesitornis unicolor | reverse complement strand
TTTCCCTAGTCATGCTATTAATAACCAACATCAACAGCAGCACAGTTGGATTTCTTAACCTTACTACACTAAGATTATAATGAGTATGAAGTGCCTCATGTCCTTCTCAATGATGGTATCATCTGCAATTGTCCTTGTAGAAGGAGGGATGGCTCTTTTTCCTGACAGACAAGTAAGCACTCTGGCCAAAGCACTGTGAAAGTGCTGCTAGTGACCCTTGCCATGATTTGCATGCTCAGCTGAAGAACTCCACAGCAGTTTTTAACAGTCCACTGTTCCACCCATTTTGGGTTTTGTTGTGGAAGCACTTTTATGTGACCAGTAAAGTCCCCAAACTGCCGAGCTGTTAAACGCTGGCTGGACAGCAAGTCTCTCTTTACACTCAATAGAAGCACATTAGCACCTCCAAAGGGTGCTTGCTTTCAGAACAGATGAATCTTGTTCTCAAAACTCTTCTTTCTGCACATTGACAGTAAAGGGAGTCCAAGTGATCACTTAATCAGGACGAGGCACCAACATGGCAGATACACCTTTATGAGCAGTGTGGGATTGATTTCATGTGAGTGTGGAGCTCTCCAAGAGAGATGACTGAGTCCAGACTGAATGTCTACTCCTCCCTTTCAGAGGCAGTGTTGCTTCCAGAGACAATTCATCAACCTCCTGTGTCCATCTGTGCTGCAGTCAGGCCCAGGCACTTGCACCCAAACACAAGCTGATGCCCACCTTTGTCAGCTGTGCTCTCTCAGTGACATTTGGGAAAATCCCTGGGACAGCCCACTAAGGCTGGAGAAAGAACCTGAGCCCGAATCTGTCCAAGGGACCAGAGACACAGCAGAGTGCAGAACATTGAGGGCTGCCATCAGCTCCCCATCAACGAGGCCCAGAGCCCTCTGAGAAAAATAGGAGCCTGCAAAGCCTCCAGCAGGGCTGTCAGAGCAGACCCACAACACTTGGGAGAGACCAGCCATCCTGGAAGAGCAGTCGGACAACATCCAAGTACCCTAGGCTTTCTCAGGTGAAGTGGATAATGCTTCATGAGCAACAGACTCCAATTCACAGCATGGGAACCAGCTGGAAAGTCTGCACCATCCTGCTGAGGTTCAACAAGCAATGCTAGAGTGGGAGTGCCTGCAAATAGGTCC
Source organism: Mesitornis unicolor (assembly GCF_000695765.1). Lineage (NCBI taxonomy): Eukaryota > Metazoa > Chordata > Aves > Mesitornithiformes > Mesitornithidae > Mesitornis > Mesitornis unicolor. The sequence continues at coordinate 7,809 of NW_010164850.1, read as the reverse complement.
CCAGAACCATTCCTGTTGCCTATGGAATGTAACAAGCTGGTTGGTGGGGGAAACAAGATGTGGTTACCAACTGTTGGACAGACAAATCAGCATGGACTCAGGGACATATGGTTTCCTCCCTGCCAGGCAATGGTAATTTCCCTGAGAAGGAGAAGAGACACGAAAAAGAGTGAGACCACTCTGTGGAAGTGGATGAATGCAGGAAGGGTTTGAACAGAGAATCTTGTCCAGCATCTGGCTGATAGGTCTTTTTCACTTGCTGATGTCGAGATGCAGGGCAAGAAAGGGCTCTTCCCTTCTTGGGCTACTGTGACTTCATGGCAAAACCATAAGAAGTGTTGTTGCATCCTAACAAAAGCCTTGTTCTTCAGCTATGGCCATGAGTGGAGACACAGGGAAAGGGAACATGAAGACAAGCTGATAGGTTAGTTGCCCTGAGTACTCACTCCAGTGCATCAGCTATTTTAAGCAGAGGGCATTTACAAGCTTAGTTTGGCTGTCTTATTTTGTAGGCTCCAGTCATTCTGCCCCAAGTCAGATTTCTTTGGACCCTTTTCATCATCAAACTCCCTGGATCTAGATGCAGCTTTTAAGTCATGCTGGCACATGCTTCACAGGAACACAGGCTGCGGAGGCAGAGGCCCAGCCTCACCACAGTCTCCAGGTGCCACTACTGGGCAGGCTGAGTTCAGAGCTACATGCAAGCAGTGGCAGGGAGGGAACTGCTCCTCAGAGCACCAACCACATTTCTGTGCAGTGCTGCATGCTGTAGGCACCACTGTGGGCTAAGGGCACAGAAATAGGCAGCATTGTCCTGGAGCTCAGCATCCTGTACGTGCAGAAGCACTTTGGAGGTCTCCAAAGACAGCGCAGAAGAGAACCTCCCTGAATCCACGTGAGTTTTGTACTTGCTCACCCACAGCAGCATCTGAGGGGACTGGGTCTGGTGCTGCTGGTACCAGAAGATGTAGGGATTGGGATCGCTGGTGGAGAAATTGCAGTACAGAGTTGCATTGTGTCCCATGTGGATGGTTGTTTCTGCTGGGAACTGGAGCACGGAGTCCTTTTGGGCATGGCCTGTAAAGCCAGAAAGGGCTTTCAGTTTTGCTTACCTGTGTACCCCTCCATCTATCACTTCATCAGCTTGCTCTTTGTCCACACTTTCCATCTTACTTTTCCTAGCCACTGAAAGGCTGACCTGTTTGTCCCTGCATCCTTCTTTCTGCAAGTTCTTGCCGCTCCTTACCCCCCTCAGATTATCCTGCTTTTCAGACATATTCACTAGTCTTTCATTTTCTGATTCTTTCCATATCTGCCTCTGAGCTGTTAACTGCTGGTGTCTCCTTCAGCAGCAGAAGACATGAGCTGTTCCTCTCCTACCTCTGACCATATCTTCTTGCTAGAACAGTTCCTCCACATGACACGCCACATCCTCTGCCCTTACCCTGTCCCTGAATGGCATTTCAGCTCTTCTTGCATTGCATTAGCATTCTGTTTGTCTGCCACGGTTTGTGGCTGTCCCTACAGAGATTAGTAGCATTTTATCCAATGCATCTAGGAGAGAAGTTCCTATATGCCACTTTGCTCTGTTCCCTAGAGTCTTTCCCTCTTTCAGGCTTCATGTATGTTAGCAGCACATTCAGGAATGCTCAGTACCTGCAAATTTAAGGTGAGGTCTTATCCTTCCTTTGAAGCCCATTACTCTGGACATCTCCAGATTATTTGCTGTACCCATCTGCAGCCCCTGCTCTTGCTAGAGAAACACTTCCAGATTCCCTGGGGAGTCAGGGTTCATATCTCCTCCCTTCAACCACAACCACACAAACTCTTCCCTGAAAGTCACATCTGAAGCACTTCCAGATCCCCTAGAGTCTCCAGAGCTCACGTCTCCTCCCTTCCACCACCAGACACACAAACTTTTGCTTCATTGTCCCCAGCCTGAATGTCAAATCTCACCCAAGTCTGCCAGTTCCACCAGGGTTGCCAGGAAAATCAGGACCATGTCACGCTCTCCCTTCATGGGGTGCCCAGGGACCTGCCAGCATGGGTGCCCTGCTGCTTGCAACTTCAGCTCTTTGTCTGTCTCTGCCAGATCAAAGAGGACTCAAACAAAACCCCAGAGGGTGGAGCAAAACTCTTTCTCTGCAGCTCCAGGCAGGCCTCTTTGGGTTTGCCCTCCACCTTCTACCACAAGAAGGCTCTCTAGAGAGATAAAAGATTCATGGTTTAGGCACTGTCCATCAGAGGGACAGGTATCCCTTGTGAACTTCTCCTGACATCAAGAACCTAGCAGGCTGCACAGTCCTGCATCCAGCTCTGCAGGAGATGGAGACGGCAGCCCTGCACCCACCCATGTCCACCCTGTCCCTGGAACTGTCTGGATGGAGATAGGACCAGGCACACATGGAAGTGCCTGGACCGAGGTGTTGCACACTCTCTCCCTTCGCCTGTGGCTATAGACGAGGCATCTGAAGAGAAACATCTCTGTCCAGAGCATCTGCTGCAGAACCCAGCCGCACAGGGACAGACAAACTCCCGCACTCTGGCAGGGGGAGGACAGAGTAACACAGCTCTCTTCTGTACAGGCAGTCTCTCTGTGTTCCTTCATCTACCCATATTATCCACAACCTCCAGCTGCTCTGTCACCCAGGGACGTAGAACCCCGAGACCCAGGCAAGAAAAAGAGCTACTTGATTTTAATGCCTTCTGCTGCCTGTTGCCTGGAGCAGGGCTCCTCTGCCACTTCTCACACAGGCCCTTTGCTCACACAGCTGGCACGGACTGCAGGAAGGATGTTATCATAGGAACCCCATTCACAGCCCTGCTCCCACAAGGCCTTCAGGATCCTGTTGTTCAGTTGAGCCGCCGGCAGAAGGACGGTGGGCTGCCCTCTGCTCTCCAATGTCTGCCAACCTGCCAGCAGTTCCCCTGTAATACAGCTATAGCTGCCACAACAGTCCCAGCTGAGGCAGTCAAGAGGGCTGGACCTTTCCTCTCTGCCTCTGAAGTCCACGTACATAGACTTTCCCAGCTGTGTCAGCTCCCATATCTCCACAGGCCTTACTGGGGAGTGGCTGGGTCCAGGACCCAACACCCAGAGGCCTCTTTCCAGCTCTCACTCACATCAGACCTTCAGTCCTGAAGGGACACTTAGCAGATCTCATTGTGGATCACTCCTCAAGTCTGAACTCGAGTCTCAGCTTTGTCTTTCAACAAGTGCCCAGCTCAAGCTTCTCTGCTGTCTCATGGAGTTCAACACCAAGCACTCTCAAGGTGAGGTTAATGACAATCCTGTGCAACAAGCTCTATGTCCTGAATGTTAGCCACTGTAGGATATGATTGTCTGTGACAATCAGTATCTCCTTCTCATGTTGGTGCTGAGGTAGAACTTCTGATTCTCCAGGATGCCTTTCCAAGCTCCGCAGGAGCACCTTGGAAGTAGACTGTGATGCTGGAGGATTCAGTTTGTAACTGTGTACCTGATCCTATTTACAAAGTTACCAGGAAGAAGCTACTTCTGGCTGTAGTTTCAAAGCAATGGCTTTTGTTAGCACTGACTGAGTTGAGTCTTTCTGTCTTAACAGGATCTGGCTATGTCAGTGGGGTGCAAGAGATGCCCAGCCCTGTCCATGGCTCAGCAGCAATGGCCAGCTCCTGTGGTAGGACCAAGGGTTGCCTGGCTGCCCGTGGGCAGGAGGATCTCTGCTGCCCACCTCCCTGGGCAGAGCAGAAAGGTGCTGTTCTTCCCAGGAAGCCAGCAGGGTAGGCAGTTGTGATCATTCCTTCCTGGGCACTGCTGGAACCTGCCACCTCTCTGGTCACAACTCCTCCCCTGCTGCCGCTGTCACTGCCACTGTCAGGGGGGAAATTCTGCCTGCGTTCTGGTGGAAGGGCAGGTGTCAGCTGAGGCTTGAGATGTAGACAAAGATTCTGCCTGGTAGGCAGCTCCAGATGAATGTCAGGGGGACCCTCCAGAATTGCAGGGCCTGTGAGGCCTCAGTGGGTGGGACATTATAGTAGAGAGAACTTGGTAGAGCTCTGATAAACATTTCTGGTTTCTTGAAATGGACCTTTGACATGCAAAGATTGACTCAGTTGCAGCTTATTCTATGTCTGGTAATGCCTGAGCAGATTGGTTTCTTAATTGCCCCATTCCTTACTGCCTACTTTGAATGTCCAAGAAGCCTGTTAGCAGTAATAACAACCTTGGGTAGAGATCCTGGTGGATGTCCTTGAGAAGCTAAAAAACACTGTGTGGGAGCTGCTGATGTGTTTGCACAAAGGAGTTAAGTTATGATATGACAGCCACTAAGCTGAGCATCTTGCTGGAGCATTTGAGTTCTTTTTACTCATGGCACCATGAAATCCTCGTGCCATGTCTTTGGGTGAAGAACATACAGGTGTTTCTTGGCCTTCATAAAAGGCAAAAAAGCTCAACATCCTTGGCAAGAGGAGGACTGAGGCAAGAATAGAACAAGCCTGATATGGGCTGGATGGCAATCTGCCCTCTGTGATGCATTCCTGAGGCAACACTGGCAGGCCTTTTCAGATAGGCCAGAAGATGCCACATTACCTAGAATGCTCTGAGACCTTTCTAGGGAATCAAGACAGTCTTGTGGGAAAAACCTTACTCCCCTCCCTGTCTTGCATGGACTATCTCAGCCTCCCTATGTAGCACTGACCAAGGTTGCTCTTTGCTGCCTTCAGGAGCACAGATCTGCAGCACCCATCAATGAGAAGTGCTGAGCTGATTGGGTCTGGCTGAGATGGAGTTAATGTTCCCCATAGCAGCTCTCAGAGTGCTGTGCTTTGTCTTGGTAGCTAGAAAAAGTGTTGGTAACATACCAGTGTTTTGGCTAGTGCTGAGCAGTGCTCCACAGCATCAGAGCTGCGACTGCAACATTTCCCTTACCTTACCCAGTAGGCTGGAGGTGAGCAAGATCTTGGGAGGGGACATAGCCAGGACAAATGACCCAAACAGACTAAGGGGATAATCCACACCATATGACATCTGCTCAGCAATGAAAGCTAATAGAAAGTAGGAGGAGGGGACATACACTAATACAATGGTTGTCTTTATCAGGGTTTGTGCTAAATAGAAGTAATTATCTATTTAGGGATTTTCCTTTTTCAGTTAAGTCTCTTCTAAGTGACTGTACTTTCTGAAACTAACAGCACATTTTTCCAGATAGTATCTGCTTCTACAAGTGATTGTGCTTAATGATTAAAGTTACTATTAGGTATGTATGGTACGTAAGTATAGCTCTTGTGCCTCAGATCAAGGACACTATCCCACCATGGGTGTTGTATTGGGGTGTTTTAAGTGATGTGTTGCAACTGCAGTGAGGAGTGGACAGATGACTCAAAATGGACCAACACGGTACTCCATCCCACATACATCATAGTCTGTATAAAGCTGAGGGATCATGAGGGTCAAGCTCTCTTCTTCCCTCTTCTGACATGGCTGATGTCCGAGCAGAACTCTGCTAATTCATCTACCTTCAATCCCTATCCATGTGTTCCTGAATCCAGTTCCTGAATTGAGCTCTCGCCTGCTGCTGAGTCCAGTCTGAGACTTTTCCAGTGCCCAGCTCCCAAGAGCCTCTGTTGACATAATCATCATATGGTGAAAGGTGGTGGAAGGAATTGATATTGTTTTTTGTATATATTTCATTAAATTCCTATTTACATTATTATTCTTTCCTTTTATTGGTATTGTTTCATTAAACCTGTTTTAGTTTTCTTTTCCAGCCCATAAATTTCTCTCCCTTATTGTCTTTCTTATCCCCTTCTAAGGAGGAGAGAGGCATTAACAGAGAGCACCTGTCTGCCACTTAATGGCCAGCCCAGCCCTGAACCTCAGAAGTCTTCCAAAGCAACTGCTACACGTACTGAAGCCCTGCTTCCTGGGAAGTGGATGGACATTGCCTGCTGATGGGAACTAGAGTATAAAGCTTATGTTTTCCTTTGCTTCGTTGTGCAGCCTCTGCTTTTGCTTTATTCAGCTGCCTTCATCTTGATCCATGAGTTTTTTCCATCTTATTTTCTCCTCTTCCATGTGCTGCTGAGGAAGGCAGCAATAGAGTGGCTTGGTGGGCAGCTGGCATCCAGCGAAGGGCATCCCACCACGTGAGCTGAGACATTGAATCCGAGGAGGACCTGGTGATGCTGGTGCCAGTGTTCATGCTGAAGCTGGTGCCAGTACCTGTGCCGGTGCCGGTTGGGCGGAGGAAGCGACCCGGGGCCCAGGGCCTGGCGGAGCGAGGCGACACGGCCCCAGTGGGCGCAGCGGCAGCGCCCCCTGGTGGTCATGGACGAGCCCGTCCCCCCGCCCCCGACACACACGCCCAGCCCCGC
>NW_010164850.1:729-1108 GCF_000695765.1 Mesitornis unicolor | reverse complement strand
AAAAAAAGAATCACCTTGCTTTCACAGAAAATTTCATGCAGCTGGAGAGAGGAGATTCACAGATTGTGGGAATAAATTCTGAGAACAAAGTACTGAGAGGCAATTTCTCTGAGAATGGTTTGTTGGGGAGGGACAGAGTGAAAAAGAGGAGAAGGGAATGAGGAAAAGAGATTGGATGGATGGATGGATGGATGGATAAAGAAATGGAGCAACAGAATAAGACAGGCAAGCTGGGAGGGGAGGGTAGGAGCACATGGAGAGCAGAAAGGAGGACAGAGAGGAATGAGGTTCGTGAAGAAGCCAGAGTCCCAGAGGCAAGCCATGGGCCCAGCGCCTGCCCCAGAGCTCCAGCCCAGACCCCTTCCATAGGTCCCAGTCT
>NW_010164850.1:0-486 GCF_000695765.1 Mesitornis unicolor | reverse complement strand
CGGGGCTGCGATCCACGGAGGGAGCGGGGTCAGGGTGGGCGGAACGGGAAAGGGGTGACACCACGGAGTGCTAGACTGACATACTATGTTCCCACATCATCCCTATAATCTATGTCCTCATTTCCAATTTTCTCTGACATTTGAGGACACCAGAATTGTCCTTCAGGGCATACATTCATAAGAATGTGCAAGGGCACGAGAGGCAGAGGATCCCATTGGGCTAGGCACCGTGAGCTCAGCTCTGGCCTGACACACAGGGCGTCCCTGCTGACAGAGAAAGAATTTCCTCTGGCAGCACAGCCCGGTTGTGAGATCGTCCACGGCTGCCCAGGGCTGGGAGTTCTCTGTGTCACCAGTAATACCATGATGCAGTGCATGGCAAAAGGACTGCCCCACGGAAAGCAGGGACCAGCGGAGACAACTCCCACCTGCTTTGGAGTCATGACAAGTAACAGAGCATCTAACAAGCAGCAGAGCTTCTCATAG
>NW_010164849.1:31880-34582 GCF_000695765.1 Mesitornis unicolor | reverse complement strand
GTGTATTTTACATTTTCTCCTTAGGTGCAGTTCTAGGTATCCCTGACTGTATTGGTTTTGCTCTACTGTATTTCTTTTCAAACAGGCTTATCTATTTGCCAAGCGGCCAGGCTCACTGTGGGCAAGTTGTTGGCTGTTGTGTTGCTGTTTGTGTGTTCCATATTGCTTTGTCGTTGGTATTATATTAGTTATAAAACCTTTACTGTACCTGTAGCTTTTTAATTTATCATCGGCAATCCAAAAGAACCTGTAAATGTTGCTGTAAATAAATGGTTACTGTTTGTTTCCCGATTTGCATCTGTCACATATTCAGTGCCGGCCTCACAAGACCGGATTTATTCTCCCCGTTTTCACAACATAGGGCATTTGCTGAGGGTCAAGATTTTAACAAGATTAGTGGTCTACATGATCAGGAGCAGAACTCAAATACAAATAGATCATCAGTAAGTATTTCTAAACTATTGCACAGAACACATTTAATATTTAATACACTAACACTTATGCAATATTGCGCACACGTTAAAAGCAAAATGGGCAATCATACAACTATTTATCAAAATATGGAACATATGCTACATAATCAAAACTAATTACCACAGTTATTACTTTTTATTATTTCTTTGTGTAGAAAAAAGGCCTTCTTATTTGTGTATTGCAAAAGAGAATTTATGATCACTCTTTTCTAAGATAAAGAAGATAAAATATATCTTCTGGGCAGCAACCACATGCATGTAATACTCTGTTCTGTTGTGTAGTGATCATCCAAGAGTAGTCACTACCACAGCCTTTCTGGAATCACCTCTTCATAGAATAAATCCCATTCTGAATTTAGCAACCATGACATTATCCTTGTCTACTGAAAATTTTAATTAGACGCTGCCTTCACAGATAGCATAAATCATAAACCTGATACTAACCCTGAAAACTCAAATAAAATTAAAAGAATAATAGAATTATCTTTTAATTACATTGAAATAAAGTTTCATACTTTTCCCTGAAAAATGAAGATCATAAATTTTGGTATCCTGGAGATACTACAATCAACATACCTAAATTAGCAGAGTGCAGGAAGACACTTACTGACTTCCACTTTTGTGGAAAGGTGCTTCAGAACCTTTTCTGTATCTACATGCCAAATGAGTATTTTCTGGTGGACTACAGACTGGTAACTGAGAAAGAACAAATCCTAAGAACAAGCTGGTGTAAAACATCACCATCACCATGTGAAACACCTTTGGTCACTCCACTCCAAGCAAGCAAGCAAATGGAAAATGGAAAAAGGAAAGGGGCATGATCAGAGGAAAAAAATGTCCTTAAAGAAACTTTAATATTTATTTCACAGGTAGAGTCCTGTATCTGAAGAAACAAGTTCCTAAAAACGCATACAGAAAAGCAAATCTGAAGGCAATACTAATCTTACTTCTATTCCACGCACTGATACTCACATTTGATCTTACAAATGGCTTGGCCTTGTCCCTAGATACACACTGTGCACATTGAAGAAATGCACTTAATCTGAAATGAGCAAGCTTCAAATGAAACATTTTTGAGGTTTGACTCTAGGAAGTAAAGAAGTTTGGCAGATACTGAAAACTTTTACATCTGGAAATTGTAAGAGAAGATTGCCAGATGAGATTGGCAGAGATTTCTAGGCTGACGATAAATTCAAGTCAGTTCTAACATTGCCAGCACTGTCACTGTGGCATTACACTACTTTCACTGTGGGATCTGGCAGACGGTGGCAAGTACAGTTACCCAAAAACATTTTGTTTTAAATGAATTTAAAGTATGCATGAGATAAAATTTTTTGTATGTATATAATTTGCTCTCTAGGAAAAAAAAAGAAGGGAGAAAAAAAAAGTACTAAAATCTCTCAAAATTGCTTTAGATAAAAAGGCATCAATTACTTTTTTCCCAGTAACAAAAACATCAAATAAGTAAGTTTCAAAGAATTTTTTAGCACTTAACCAAGACAAGAAATAAAAACATTTAAACAAGAAATAAAAATCGAAGTTCTAACAGGAGAAGGGTATTAAATGATTTATTGTGAAAAAATAACATTACCTTTAAATAACATTCGACAAGGCCAATGAAGCTGGTGAAGGATCTGGAGAACAAGCCTTATGAGGAGCTGCTGAGGGATCTGGGGTTGTTTAGTCTGGAGGAGGCTGAGGGGAGACCTTGTCACCCTCTACAACTAGCTGAAAAGAGGCTGTAGTGAGGTGGATCTTGGTCTTTTCTACCAAGTAACGAGTGATATGAAAAGAGGAAATGGCCTCAAGTTGCACCAAGGGAGGGCTGGATTGGATATTAGGAAAAATTTATTTACTGAAAGAGTGGTCAGGCACTGGAACAGGCTGCCCAGGGAGGTGGTGGAGTCACCATCGCTGGAGTTGTTCAAGAAGCAAATGGATGTGGCACTTCAGGACATGGTTTAGTGGACATGGTGGTGTTAGGTTGATGGTTGGACTTGATGATCTTAGAGGTTTTTTCTAACCTTAATGATTCTATGATTTAAACTGCTATAAAGGTCCTTTCTTCACAAGCATGTTAGAGTAAATTGTCAATGATTTCTTTATGCCGGTCACATGCTATTAGTGTCAAAATGTTTTGTGAAAGAAAAGCTTATAATTTTTACATCCATTTTTCAATATTAGTGGATAAGAACCTTAAGTAAGTAAGATGTTACGCAGAGTACCAAC
>NW_010164849.1:0-31845 GCF_000695765.1 Mesitornis unicolor | reverse complement strand
CTTCCGATGATCCAGTGTGGCTTTCCCAGTCGTAATATTCAACTTATAAAGGGAAAGGGCAATAAGCCCCCCAGGAGCTCTTTCCTAACACTAGGTTTCCCTTTCAAGAATTCACAATGAAGGTCAACAATGGCAAAATTTACCGCCTGATTAATTGGACTTTTTATAAAGCATGTGGCAAATTTCCACTGGAGGAGGAGGAGGATGCAGAACCCAGGCTTCCCCTTTGCAACCTGTGGCGAGAGCTGGGTCGACTGGTCATGTGTGAAGGAACTGTGACCATGGGCAGACCCAGATTTGGAGTTTTGTGGACTTGGGCTGAAGCAATTTCATGTGTGAGGGGAACTGCAGCTGTGGGCAGACACATATTGGACTTTCGAGGACTTTTTTTTCCCCTATGGAAAGGGGGCCACGTGGAAGAGAGATAGAGACACTGGGCTGAGGTTTTTTCCCCCCCTACTCCTCAGAAAAGCACGTGATGTGGCGGGAAAACTAACAGCAACCTCCACTCCCATCCCCCTGCACATCAAGGCAAAGTGGGAGGGGGAAGGTGAAGAAACCGGGAACAAAAGCTGAACCCAGGAAGAAGGGAGGGGTGGGGGGAAGGTGTTTTGATTTTAAGATCTGGTTGTATCTCTCCTATTGTTCTACTCTGATGTTGGTAACAAACTAAAATTTTGGGTTCTTTTATTCCTTATGATGAGTCTGTCTTTTGCCTGTGACTTGTTTAAGTGGTGAGAAGCCCTCCCAGTCCTTATTTTGACTAGCCCTTTTTTGGGGCATTGTGGTGCTCAGTTATGCACTGGCCCTAAATCACGACACATCTGGCACAGTTAGAGGTGGTATAATTGAAAGTCATACCTGCTTCCTCTTTAGTCAAGATCATTTCTTCAGAGGATGTGTTGATCATTCCATGAGCCTGCTGAGAAGATGCCACTTGAAGGGTGACTTGTAGGACAGCAAGGATGTGTAAAAGCTCTGGTTTTGGTTCTCTCCAACAGCTTCAAGAAGGAAATTCAAGATCTGCTATATGCTTTCATAGCTCAAAGAAGACTGGTAGCCACTTTCTGGAGTAAGACACCTGAGCAATAGCTATAGGAATTTATTTTCTGCAAAAAGAGGCAGTCTTACTAATGTCATTAACGGCTGGTTTTTCAGGCATCTGTAGTCCATGTGTTGACCTTCTGAATCTACTTTAGGGAAGAAATTATAGTACAGCGTCTAGTCTGGCACGTTTCAGAGGGAAGGACTCAGATTACCACTACAATTAGATCATACACTCAAGAACATGTTGTTGCACTTGACAAACAGAAAAAATAACTATTCTCATAACCATTCATAATTTTTATTTGTTTTCTTCTTTATTATTTGCCAGGTAATGTCTGCTAGATAGCACTGCTTAGGTATAATGCCTTTTACTAAATAACTGCTGTTATGGTCTTCCATAGGGTAAAGGTAAAGCCTAATGGACACCAGTGCCTTCCGTTCAATGTGTTCCATTCCAGACATGTTGGTATTATACTGAGTTGATGAATATTTTTGGTGGCATGTGAAATTGCTCCTCCAGAACTCACAGAGTTTTGAAAAGCTGATATTCACTTTCTCTAAGGCACCTATGATTTTATCATACTTTATCATATCTCCACTTATCACCTTTATTCCAGGGCTGAGCATCCCAACCTGTTTATCTTCTTCATATGAACCAATCTTACCTTTGATTATCCTTGAGATTCTTTCCTGAAACTTTTATACTCTTTGGAAACAAGGAAGACAGAGATTAGCACAGATAAGGAGCAGCATGTGCTTATACAGTGACATAAATGATGTTTGGGTTTTGTTCTTTAATTTTTTCTGTTCTCCCCAAAATAATTCCTGACATAACTGGCTTTTTTGACTGTTCTTAAGCATTCAAGTGACGTTTTTAAAGAATATTGCATATAAATCTATTCTATAAGTCATTATCTATTTCTGAACTGCTAATATTTAATTTAGACTTTTCCATTTACATTTCAGAAATGGGAAAAAATATTCAGCTCACACCTTCTAAAGATGTGATGTTGAGTAGAAAATTTTAAAGCTACAAGCAGTCTATGAGGCGGACTGTGAAAACCTGTGAAGGAGTGCCGCTCTGACAAAAAATTTTAACCAGTATGGAACATAATATTGGATCACATATTTCTGCCTAATTGTAGCTGATATTCTTACCAAATCTTTCTTAACTTTCAGTTGGGATGATTTCAAAACTAAAGTTGCCCTGAAACTGCATAATTTAGCTAATTTCTTAGCAGTATAGCTATGGAAAAAATTCAGGGAGCTGTGGAAATGTCACTGAAGTGTTTTGATGCAGTAATCATTTGATGACACCAAGCTGAGTGGTGGGGTTGACATGCCGTTGACATGCCCAAGGGATGAAATGCCATTCAGAGGGACCTAGACAAGCTCAAGAAGAAGGCCCCTGTGAACTTCATGAGGTTCAACGAGGCTTAGTGGAAGGTCCTGCACCTGGGTTGGGGCAAACTGTAGTATTTTTACAGGCTAGGGAATGAAGGGATTGAAAGCAGCTTTGTGGGGGATTTAGGGGAACTGGTGGATGAAAAGCCGAATATATCCATCAAACATACCCTGGGCTGCATCAAAAGGAGCATAGTCAGCAGGTTGAAGGAGTTGATTCAGTCCTTTGACTCTGCTCTGGTTAGACCTCACCTGGAGTACTGCATCCAGCTCAGTACAGGAAAGACAGTAACCTGTTGGAGTGGGTCCAGAGGGCCACAGAAATGATCAAGGGGATGGGACACCTCTCCTATAAGGAAAGGCTGACACAGTTGGGATTGTTCAGCCTTGAGAAGACTTTTGGGAGAACTTATTGCAGTCTTTCAGTACCTAAAGGGGCTTATAAGAAAGATGAGAGCAGACTTTTTAGCAGGGCCTGTTGTGACAGGACAAGGGATAATGGTTTTAAACTAAAAGAGGGTTGGTTCAGACTAGATATAAGGAAAAAAATGTTTTTACAATGAGGGTGGTAAAACACTGGAACAGGTTGCCCAGAGAGGTGGTGGATGTCCCATCCCTGGAGACATTCAAGGTCAGGTTGGATGTGGCTGTGAGCAACCTGATCTAGAAACCATGTCCCTGCTTATTCCAGGAGGGGTAGAGAAGATGACCTCTGAAGGTCCCTTCCAACCTGTATGATTCTATGATAATTTAAAAAAATCAACATTTTTGGTTCCTGGACTCAACAAAAGGAAATTATTGGAAGCCATTGCTTTCTAAGCAAAGTACCTGGCATACTCTAATGTCAACATTCTTTCTTAACATGAAAAAAAAGTTATAATTAGATTTAAGACAGTCATTACAATGCATAACTCTCAACCTGATTTTTTTAAAACATTTTTTATCAGAAAAAAGGTGCTACTCTGAAGGAAAACTGCAACTTTTGACTTTTTAATGTAAATATGCTGCAGTATCATTTCTTCCATCCCAAGGGAGAGTGACTGGAATCCCTCCCCATGTGAAAAATGTAGATTTGGCTATTTACAGATGTTTGCTGTGTGAACAGGTATAATCCCAGAAGTATGGGATAAATCATTAGCTACAGACTGATACAGATAAAGATCACAAAGTAACAGAGCCTTTCAAAAAATCAGAGGCGAGCCAGAGCAATTTGAGGCTTTCTGATCCTCTCTAGGCTACTATTTTTCAGAACTCTGCCCGTAGTAGTTTGCTATTTTTTAGACTTTTGCCTTAGTTTTTCTCCCCTTTGCTGTAATTTCTTTATTTTTCTAACAGCAGCTGGACCAAGAACACTTTAAAAGTAAAGTTAAGAAGAAAAATTAGAAACAAACCTCATAGGCACAGTATGTATTTCTTTTTGAGATAGATAAAACGGTAGGGAAAAGCAGCTAGCTATTCTACGCTTTTAGTCCAGCCAAGAGAAATGCAAAGTTGCCACACCCAAATGCTTTATATGAAGAAAAAGTAAAGAGCCCAGAGAGGCCACTGTTGTGAGACAATCCAGTTTGCATAACGTCACTACGTAAAAAGAGAAAAATCTTTGCCTTTCTTCCATCATGCTTGGGCAAGCAGCAGCAGCAGCGCTACCATAAAGCCCTTAGGCTTACACAATTGCCCTTCAGCTAATCTTTACTCTGTGGCAGAGCTGATCCCTCTGTGGGCAGGTCTTGACATAACTACATCAGCTGCACAGGAGGAGCACAGAGAAGGATAACACAGGGATGAGATGTGCCAGGCAATGGTTTCTAAAGCACTGCACTGAATGGTTTTCTGGTAATGCTTTCTCAAACACTGCACTGCTCAGGATCATGACATTCACTCTGTTGTGTCAAAAGAGATGGGGGTTGCATGGCAAGGTTCCTGCCTGCACAAGGAAAGAAAAAGACCTACCCCTGAACAGCAGCAAATAATAGAAATGTTATGCCATTTTACTCCCGCTGTAGAAGATTAACAGGCCTTTTTTATCCCATTGTTATGTAGTATTCAAGAAGCAGTGGAGTGGGAGTGAATTTAAGATAAATTGACCTCTAATTAACAGTAATACACATACTACAGATTTGAAAAGGGGGAAAAAACGAGGTTCTTTCACTCACTTTCTCATAATAATTGAAATCTAAATATGGCCACAGAACAGTTAACCAGGCAGCTATTGCTTTTGGTGTAAGTCAGATCTATGAATCACAGCAGTGAACTGTAAATTAGGGAGTCTAATTACCTGTTTGCCCTTAAAACGTACCTTGTGCCAGCACTGACATTTCTTTTTATCTTTTCAACACTGATACAGGAAAGTTACTTAGATAGCAATGCTTTTTCTACCCGTATTGCTGTTTCAAATGAAAATTACTATGTAGAGATATAAAACAGCAATGCAATTTCTACTACGTAAAAACCAAGCTGTCTTAATAGACAAGATAGACGACTTTCAATAGCATTATTCCATTTTTGCTTCAGAATCTAAGCAAATTACCATTTATATAAACAACTCTGGAGAATTCCCTGCACTGAGTCAGGCAAGCATTTCTAATGGATGGATGTGATTACATCTGGGCAAACACCTGCTATAAACTACTTCTTCCGAGGAGCTCTTTAATGTGCCAGTAACACGTCCTCAGCCTCCAGCCTGGTCAACTGTGCAATTGCCTAAAGATGCTTTGTGCCACGATACCACTATGGGAGCTGAACTTATTTCAGCACTCACATGTAATTTCTGATGTGAATGACATGCCATAAAGATACATAGCCTAATAAAAATGTGTGTGGGGAAATGATAAGGGGGAAGAGCAGTATGAGCAATGAACTCAGAATTCTCTTTTTTTTTTTTTTTATTTCAGTGAGTATCAGTCAGCTACTCAAATGCATAGGTGCTACCTCAACACCATCTCATTCTAGTTTTTCTCTTGTCTTCCTTTCCTTTGAGTTTGCCTTATTTACAGCAATACTACTTTTTTTTTTTTTTAAGCTAATAAAATCTTCCCATGAGCAAAGATTACATTCAGGTACATTTTCAAGGCATAAATTAAAACTGTCGGTACATTTTCTTTAAAAAGTTACCAAGAGTAATTAGCCTTATTTAAACCATGTATTTTAAGCTGCTGTGCCTTCAAAGGAGCCTCCTTCCTACATGCTGTCAAGATTTCTAGGGACAGAGCCTAGAGTTGGTACTGTTGAAGGAAGCAACCCTACTCAACATTTGATTTCCTAATTAACACATTAACAAACTGCACGCATTCTGCACAACAGTACAATGACTCTGGGGTAGCAGAGATCTACTTCTGACAAAGGGTTACTCTATAACTTCAACATGCCCAATATAGTTCTTGCATTCAGGAGAAGGTTGAGATTTTTAAAACTTTTGATATTTTAATTTTAATTACTTACCCAGTGATAACTAGTTAAGATGGAGATTCTTCCAATCCATGATATTATTTTTAATGTTTATCTCTTATTTCTTCAAACAGAAACTTGGTGACAAACTACTTAATGTCCACTGAACTAGTTGAAATGAAATGGTGAATGATTTGCTACTGATATATTTAGATTAGTGGAAAAACAGTAAAAAGAATTATGGATTTAAAATAAATTTGTGCTGCCACAGCTCTGTTTAAATCCAATTTTTTAAAGTTTTTAGTAATTACAAATACATACACTGTTCTAATGAAGAAACCCTGTAAATTCAGATACTTTATATTTCCTATGAAGCATAAAATTAATCCAGTTTCTGATAAACTTTTATTATTCCACCTGGTCACTGGATTCTTCAATAATAATAATTTAAAAAATCCAGCTTTTGTCCATGTGCACAAAACAAGCAAAATTTTTCCTACAATCATTGTGGTCCATCTTCCTTGGTCTTGTACAATAATCCGGTTTTTGTACAAGAAAACTAATCATGGTAATTCTTTTGCTTTTAAACTAAGCATACCTATGTGGCTTGACCTGAAATATTCCCTTCAAAGATTATATAAGAATTTATTTAACTGAACTTGGTATTCCTTACTTTTCAATGAATGTGAGAATTATAATCCCACACATTCTCAAGAAAAGCACAAGGATTAATCACTGTGTCTGAAACTCTCCAAATTTGTATCAGCATCTTTGCATACTTATAAGTACATACATATGTGCACAATTATAAGATCAAGAAGAAACAACAACAAATGACAGAGACACTGTAAAAATAATGAAGTTTTAAAATCGAGGGCTCCCTACTGCTAAAGAAGGGAGCTCCTTTCTGCTTTCCTTCCTAAAGCAAAAAGCTTCTGAACGGTGTAGTTATTTCGTGATTTTATATGATCAGTCTTTGCCTTTATTTTTTCTATCTGCTTCGTATTTCATGCATTTCTTTAATGATGCAGTGAAGTAGTTTCCACTTCATTTGGTATCATAAAAGCAAAGTGACACCACAACATTAATCCATAGACAAATTTACCTATTTTTTTTAAGGAAGAATATTATCAAAGGACGTCTCACACTATCAATCTCTCCTCTGTCTTTTCCTCACAAATGAGACACAATTCAAGTGTTTGCTGCTGCTGTTTTAGTTTTGGACCACAGAAATTCTCCAAAATGCCCCTGAATCACCATTGCCATTGTTCTTTAGTAAATATAGCTATCTCGACTTACTTATGACTTTATGATAGGTAGCTTTGATATTCAGGGACTAAAGTCCATGCTTATTCCTTCTTCTTCCAGTTCAGTGGGGAAATTTCTGGAAAGAAAGTATATAAACTTATTTTGTGCTCTTCTGCATGGCAGTTCATTTTAGAATGGTCTTCATACTGTAATCCCATTAGGATTGTAAATCATGAATTATCTGTCCATACATTAATTCTCCTAATATCACAAGTTTGAATTAAATAAGTTTTTAGTTTGTAATCTAATAAGTATTTGTCATATCAGAAAAACCAACACAACAGTACTTGCTACATCAGCCAATGATGACAACATGTTTTCTTTAACTTCTTTATTTAAAATCCATTTATATATCAGTTAATTTTAGCCATAAGAAACTGTTCTCTGATAAAATCCCACTATACTGGAATGGTAAACTCTTAACTACATTTATTTAAGAAAATAATACAATTATGCCCCACAAAGTATGACAAGAGTTTGAAAAGAAGTATCTCTCTCTTTCCTTACTATGAAACGAAGACAATGTCATAAAAGTACATAACAAAGCTATAGAAAATTCAGGAAAAAAATAACAGAACAATAAAAGCTCCCCATGGGTTTTGCCTTAGATAAGAATTCTTTGTTGAAAATAAAACAATTAATGGCTTTATACAAATAAATACATATTTTAATAGGTGAAATGTATCTGAAACATGAATTCTTCATGTTTCAAAATTTCAAACTATGCAAAAAGTCAAAATGATGGGCTATACTGGCCAAAGGTTGATTACAAGGGTCTTTATTTTGCAAACTATACAGAAACAGTAAAAAAGAAAATGCATTATACTTTTCAATATTACATAGGATAAACATTAAATTTAGTATTTAATGTGTAGAAATTAATTCAAATTATAAACTGATTTTCCTTTTAATTAATTACAGGAAACCAGTGATCCAATTTTAAAATTATACAACCTGTGGTATTACATTATACAGGTCACGTCAATTTTATTGTGGGCAGAAAGCAACAGATACGATATGAACAAAGATGGTGGAGTCCCAGAATGTCTACACAATTAATTAACATGCTAACATAAATACAGTAATTAAAGTCATTTTCTCTACAGTCAAATCTTAAGGGCTACTCTACACAATAATTATAATCTAGTCCACATGATAATTACGTAAGAATAGGAAAAAAATTAAAATAACCCATTTTCTTCATTCCAGCAGCAATACCTATACTGGTATTAATTTGGTAATTGGGTGTGCTTAGCTATTGCCTAACATCCTATACTGGTATGCATGCTAAAACCTCTCTATTTCTATTTTGCAAGGCACCTTTACAATACGTTCCCTAAGTTTCTGCACTAGTAACAGAAAATAACATTAACTAAGATAAAGATGCAAAACTATTTACTGAATTAAGAAAATAAAAAGTATCATTATACATTTATTAAAAACTACCTTGGGGCAAGTGCCAATACTCTGAAATACAGCCATGAATAAAGGTAATACAATTTTATGCAATTTATTTTCCCCATGTAAAATATTTTATGCTAATCTGATGAGAGAGAAACACACAGAAACAACAAAGGGTTAAGCAATGTTTGAGTAAATAATGATAAAGCCTATATGAACTTGACATGAAAGAAAAAAGAATTAAGGAAGGACAAGAAAACTTCAGAATTACAGAATTGGTGCTTTTCTGTGCTACTGCTTTTGAAAAACCCTTTCAATAACCTATCAATTTTCTAAAGGAAAAACATAACTACAAATGTGAACACAAAGGAGGACTTTGCTTTATTTTTCCCTCTTGATAATTCTTCTCCATGCCTTTGGTTAATTAAAGGCTGGTGAGATCCTACTTATGCACCAAAGATCTTCTGCTGTAATACATTTTTGATTTACTACATGAATAATTTGCAAAGCCCAAAGGGTCGAGAACTAAAGTTAAGTTACAGTATGTGTTCTGAAGAGGACATGCACAGTTCCAACTAAGGGCAAATATCTTTTCACCGGAGTTCTAGAGAGACTGGTTGTCTTTATTTTGTGTTTTGTTCATTTATATTTTCGGTAGCACATAACATTGCTTCTTCAGGCTAGACTTCCAGTGTGTTTTCTTCAGCACAAAGGCATTTAAAAACTCAAAAGCACATAATATAATTATTCTTATTTAAACAAAAAAAGTCTATGACTCCAGTTGCAATGTTTGAAATAATCATACAAAATATACATGTTTGTTAGAATCCTTTTGATCTTGGAGAGCAAAGGGATTTTATGAAATGTCATCTTGTGAATTTTAGAAAGGTACAATTCATGGACCATCCAATATCTTCAAATATATCCATCGTGATCATCATCATCATCATCATCATCATCTCCTTCGTCTTCATCATCATCTTCAATTTCGTCTTCATCATTCATTATTTCATCTTCATCATCTTCATCATCTGTCCATTCGTGGAAATCACCAGAGGCAAAATCACCTGAGGTCTCTAAATCGATAGCTAAAAAGGGATTATATTTATAGAAAAGATACACAAGATACACTACTTATTTATAATTTAATATATATAAGCATACAAAAGGCACATCAGAGTATTCAGTTTAAGGACAATTACTTATTTTAAACTACACAGTGTGACACACAAATAAAACATAAATAATACCAAAAATCTTTAGTCTTAAAAGAAAACCATTTTAATCAGGATTAATTTCTCAATGTGAACAAAGGGAGACAATATGTTATGGGTGACGAGTGCCAGAAACAACTATGAAAGAGTTTTAAGTCCAACTTTACAGATCACAACAAGGACTACTGATAATACACACTATCCATTGTTCTGTTCTTCAATATTATCTTAAACTATCTAGAACTGTCCATTTAGATAGACAGTAAGTCTGAGTTTGTACGTAAATACTGTGTTTAATTTACCCTTTCAGGGTATGTTCTTTTGTTGCAAAAAAAAGGGGAAAGGAGTAATGTAAGACTTATTTTTTTTTTTAAATAAAATATTTAATTGCCATTTTTAATAAAATGGGACAACAAATAAAGGTGACATAGGAATTCTTGGAAGCAGTTCCAGAGTGCTGCAGGGAAGGGAAAAATAAGGGAAGATTTAGTGTTCTAGGAACTTTCGGCAATTCTCTCAAACATAAACTGGAAAAAATGTCAAACTGAATTCACTAGCATGCTGATTACCCAAAGGGATTTCATCAAGCATTTTGAGGCTTGTCTAATGCTGCTCTAGATAATTAATTTTTCCAAGGTTTTCATATACTATGCCAAGCACATATATGAGCTCGATTAATAGCTGACATAATGATAGGAGTTGCAAAAAAATAATCAAGTAATAACAATAAGAAATTAAAATTTACTTCAAAATCCATACAGTTGGGTTCCACATCTGTTTTTACAAAAAAGAAAAAAAATCATCTGGCTGGTAATCAAAGGGAATAACATCTCTAAATCAAATGCCACCAAGGGTTATTCACTTACCACATTCTGCCACACCGTTTGTTCTGGATCCTGTTACCTCATTACCGTATCTATCAACACACCAGCACTGCCCTACGCTTCCATGGCACTGACTTGGTTTGTAATACCCATCTTCATCACATAAAGGGATGTATTGTCCTGTGATACGTAAATATTGAATAAGAACATTAAAAACTCCCTCTTGGTCACTGTAGTAATTATAGCAGAAAATAACCACCTTTTGCTGAATCCAGACTCTACGCTGACTGGTTTACTTTCCATTAAAAAGTGCACTTAAGCAGAAAGTGACTGAAAATATCAAATGTGGGAGGGAAAATAACATGTATCATTATTGGACTGATTTCAAGAAATAAAGTGATCAATCTCCCTTTAAATTTTTCATTGATCCTGTGATACATATTCCTCACTCTCTGAGTTATCTCAGTTAAGATCTTTTTTGTATTCTGGGGAAAAGGCTCTAGCGTAGCACCCAACCCTAAATGGGATGTTCTATATCTGTGGAGTACAAATAAGTCTGAATAATAAGGGCCAGGCCTCTTGGACTAACAAACTATCTACTACAAGGCTTAGGAGCTATTTTTATTTAATATATGTTTTACAATCCATTTAGTTACCCACTAATATTTAATTACCTCACCACAGAAGACAAATGCAGTGTAATGCACCAATATGATTAACAGTATGTATTAAAAAAGATAGTTAAATCTGCATTTATATGCAAAATACCTAGACAAATTAGGCTTTAAGCCAAAAGGGTTCCCCATCAACACTAAAGGAGATAAAATCAGGGACTTATTTTGTGAGGCAGTGACATGCCTAAGGCTGAACAATCCACTGCTTTCTACTTAGAACAAACAGATTTTTTGAAAGAAACATAAAATGTAGATAACCATCATGAACAAAACATTCATATGAAAGTATTTTCAAGTGTATAGTTGTGGTTATAAACCGTACTTAGCACAACTACAGTTTTGATTACATTGGACCAAGCCTTTCATTGCACTTTTATATGGTAAAATGAAGATTTTACATTTCAGTAATATTGCTAGAGAATAAACTGATTCACAACAAAGATTTCAATTACTTTAAGAATATTACAGGTAAAGGATCATCAGAGATACTAATTTAGGAGTGCCTCAGACTGTCCCCTCTATAACTGTAAAAATGTACCTTCTATTAGGGTAATAAAATAGGTATAATATCTTCTGGTAGGTAAGGTAATAAAACTAAGTTTAGTAGCTTTCAAAAACTTCATAAATTTTGTTCCTGGAATTTACTGTGGCCTATCTTTGTTGGATTAATATTGATTTTATGTTGCTGTTTCACTAGGGTTATTTATGTAAGCAATAAAACCTTCAAAAGAATGATCTATGGCTCACCTAGGAGCTTCTTTCCTCCTTGCTGTTTCTGAATGTTGCTGAGCTCTGTCTGGCAAGGTGGGTCTAAAATGACATAAAAAATGTTAAACAGATTACACTTTATCTAGGAAAGAAAGCATATGAATAAGTTTTCACTTTGCTACATTCTAAGGTCACTCTAATCACTGATCTTAAGAAGTGCACGCATCCTCCATCCTGCTCTGAAATAAAAGAAACACTGAACTTGCTACAGCTCCAGAGTTATGAATGAGAGCACCACCATGGATTTGTGAAGAAGGCCACTCCCAGTTAACCCAGTTATAAGTGAGCATCTAGTCACTAGTCTGGAGAATCAAGGAATGCTAGACCAAAATAGTAACTGTCATACTTCATTTTATCAGTCTACAGAGGTCAGAGCGTGACTGTGAAGCTTGTCTCATGTATTCATTAGAAACTGGATGACTCTTTTAAGTCTTTCGCTTTTGTCCTTGCTAGAAGTCATATTCAAGTTTTGTATTTCATGTACTAGACTAAGGAAATAAAGATTTTCTCCACTGACGTCTGCAAGACTGTGATTCTGTTGCATCAATTTAAGACAGAATGCCATGGACACAAAGCCCCATGTTCAGCAAACTAAATTAAAAACAGTGGCCAAACTTTAGATGGCTCTAAGAGGCAGATTAGGTACTAAAATTCAGTTCTCCATTCCTCACAGTTACAGCTTACTCCAATTCTGAAGCATTTAATTTTCTACTGTCTATAAAAGCAAGGCACAGTATGCCCCATAAATGAGAAGGAAGTAAGACATGAATGTGTATACATTACTGCTGAATAAGTGAAAGAATCAGACAGCAAAGTACTAATCTCTAAACACTGATATTCTGTACTACATTAGACCATTAGCACAAAGGCATTTCTCATTCTGAACCAGCAGTTTATTCACATATGTCTTTAGCTTATAATGTTCACTGACAATATTCTGATAATATCTCTCACAAATCTCATATTCGATGAGTATTGAATGCATTTTCCATTTTATCAGACTATGATTATTTAGACTACATCTTTCCCATGCAATTAACTCAAGGCTCCCTTCTGAAACATAGTGAAACTACATTTTTTTCCATGCAAACAGAAAGAAAAGTCTTCCAAGTTAGTTTTAAGATGAGTAAGACTGGACTAGCTTATTGATGAAGCACACACTTAGACCAGAACCCAGCCACTGCATAAGGCAAAAAAAAATCACTTGAGTGGTGATAGTTCAAAGCAGCCTTTCCTGAATTCCTCCTAAAGGAAAACAAGGGTGCTCACCCTTTACTCAGCTGAGAGCAGCACAAGATGCATAAAGGAGTGCAGGAATGGCAAAAATACATTACAATACACGGAAGTGTTTTTCTTGTGAAAATGCTCAAATTCTAGCGGCAAATGCCTAGATGAACAGGCGATCAAAAGTATATTTCTGGTGAACACAGAGCCTCTGAGCTGGCATAGCCTAGATATACCAATAGGCGTTTGGTATTATTCATGAGCTCTTATCTAACAGAGTAAATAGAAACTGGAAGACTATAATAACTCCTTACTGAAAGCAGGCTGTTAGTTTCTCTTGGCCTTATATTTTAAATGCTTTTTACATATTCCATACATTTAAAGAAGTTTATAAACATTTAGAGTGGCCTCGGCTCTCGTGAGCCATGTTTTCACACTAAATTTATAATGATTCTTTTTAGTGGAGGCCTTAAAAGTAGGTTCTACTTTCAAAATATTGTTCATAGGAGTCTTAGGTCCAGAAAAATTTTCAAGAGATGCCTTTCCAGACAACCAAGCAGTTTTCTGTGTGTTCCCTTGAAAACCACTGAGACTTGACATCATTGAGTGGATATTGGGGTTTAAGTATTTAGTCTGTGACTATTTGTTGAGGCTATATAAAGCATTATATTTCTTATTGTAAGAAGTGCTTTGATGATGATCATGCACTATTATGCCAGAGACATTGATTACCTTTCAAAACTAAGGTTTCTGTCTTTCTTGATATTTGAAAAGTTAAGCTCTTAATTGTACAACATTCTGAGGATCACTTAATTGGTATCTAAAAAATGACAGTCATTTATGCACACAAGTACCACAGACTAGAAGGATTTAGGATTGTGGTGGACTTGACAGTGTTTGGTTAACAGTTCGACTTGATGATCCTAAAGGTCCTTTCCAACCTAAGGAGAAGAAGAACTAGTGAAACAGGAAAAATATATGTATTCTGTTCTATGGAAAAAAGTCCTAAATTAGAAACACAGAGTCACAGACAAAACCACTAATGTGGAAACAAAAATTATGCCTAAAGAAAAAATATCTTCATTTACACCTATAAATCTTTGGTGGTGTAATTAAAGAAATGAATACCACTAACCAAAAGGTAACAAGGCAATATGAGAAAGTTACTTACCCAAAACTCTCCTCTTCTCAGAAGCTAGGTCTTCAAGATTCACACTTAAACTTTGCTTCTCAGGATAAAAGCAGCAAAAACTCAACAATACTAAATCACTCAGGTGCTTAAAACTGTCAAAGAGAATGGCAGGCTAGAAGTTCAACCAATTATTTTTGGTTCACAGCATATCCTTTTTCATTTCTTCCCAAATCATAATGCTTCCCTCTGTATTTTTCAGTTAGTTCCTGAGTTTGAAAAAGCTTTCTTTTAGATTTCTAACTTATTTCAATTAAAAAAACCAGTGTCACTGGATAAATTTTGGGAGACTTGAGCCAAGGAGAAAAAATTCCTGTAGTATCAGGTATCGGTGTGGTAGCTTTCTTTGAAACAGAAATGAATGTGACATCAGTCTTTCTGATAATCTGAATACAAATAAGAGATCTAATAATCTTCATCCTTAATCTACTTCCACAGACGTGGCACAAAATGTCTTTCTGACAATATCACTGCATTGTTATGAGTGATTCATGAACCACTTAACAGCAGTCATCCACAGTTCTTCAGTGCCCAAAGTACTGATGCACACCAGCGTATCCCACGTTATTAATGCTGGCCCTTAAGACATTGATATTCAGTTGTGTCAAGAGGGGCTGCAAGGCTAGTACAATTAAACTTTGATTTTACGAAAAAGAGGCACATTAACAAAGCAGTGTGAGTAAAATTGGTAGATTTGACAAAGAATGACTAGGATTTTTAACAGATAGGTCCCAAGGAGCTGCAACCCACTCTGGCTTTCACAGATTCTCCATCTTATTCAATTACAAACAGTGATTTTCCATCTATGAAGTAGATAATATTTGGCAGAGCAGATTAGGTTGCCATGTTGTGCCTTGCCTGTGGTTGAGGTTAAACATTATAATTGTTCTTGGACAACCAAGACTTGAACTTTAGGGATCTGAAGCATCAACACTGCACTTCAAGAAATCTTTCTGGGGACCTAATATATGTATTAAGGCATGTTACACCTTCTTTTAGAAGCATCTATAAATGTATTTGAAGTCCTGCAATCTGAAAAGACTGATGTAACATATATGAATCACGATAATTATCATTATTCTCTGAGATGGACTAGTTATAAAGTCATAAAGAAGTCTTCTAGCCTTGACAGACAGAAGAGTCTGGTAGAAGAAAATGGCATCTAGAGCAGTGCTGGACTAACAGATCTCTGCAAAGGCCTCAGTAAAGAAATACTTAGATGCTAAGCATTAATATTCCCAGCAAAATAGGGTACTCTCCCACTCAGAAGCAGTGATGCAACAAAAACAAGGCTATAATAATGATGAAGTACTGGCAGAAAGAAATTCAACCTATAAAAAGGACAACACTGCAAGTGCATCAGCATTTAGATTAGCACTAAAGTGTTAAGCTAGCATCAAATGACTAAGAAAATCTGTCCTGAAGATAGGCACTGAAGCACCTGCATGAATTGCAGCTGAAACCAGAGGGTAATAGCAACCAAAGCATACAGAAGGACTTGCAAAGAACGCTGGCAAAGTGCAGATTTTGAAGTACTGCAGAAATGCATTATAGTGTCTTGGATGTATCTCAGAAATACTGAACTACACTTAAAGCAGAATATGGCCAAGAAAAAATCCAATAAGCACCACTGAGCTGTACATGATTGTACATGAGTGTAGGCAAGGCAGGACAGCTACTACAGAAAGATCTTCTAAGCAAGAAAGATCTGACTTAAGTATTCATAAGAAGTTGCTTATATTGACTAGAAGTAATGTGCAGTAATGGGTCTAGTGTACTGTAATGCATTATGAAAGACTTCAGGCAGAAAGAGAGTTGCAAGTACTTGCCTGATCCTGACAGTCTTGAACTGTGATGCTAAGATCAAAGAACAAGAGGGCTTCTCAAATGATGACTCAAGCAAATACTAGATTTTTTAAAAAGCACAAAGGAATTTCTATCCCAGTGTGATATATATTGTTGACTAAATTCTGTATTCACTTTGAACATCGTTAATCCACCGTAGTGCAGTTAACTGTAGATCTACCCAGAAAGCATCTACTAAGGTCAATGAATACAGAGAGCTGTCTACATGGCTTGAAGCATTCTGGTAATAACAATTTATTTTAGTAAACATCAGAAAGAAGCCACTGAATTACCTAGCCCTCTCTTTGTTATTAATAGCAAAGGTCTAGTTAAAGGTCTTATTTAGAGTGTTCAATCAAGTAAAACATAACCAAACATGAACATATTGCAAAGTTTAGCACAACACTGCAAATTATGAATAGAGGATTCAGTGGGTCATTAATACACTAGGGAGTTAGGACTCAGATGGCTGTGCAAGAGCTGATAATAAGATGTCACAAAAGACGACTATAAGATTTTTTTTTCTCCTTACACCTTCAAAAAAGGAGAATATAGATTTTGTTGACAGTTAATTTTGAGGGATGAAGTGTATATTTAATGCGCAAGACTGTCACAACTGAGATTTCACCTAATTTACAATGTTGAAGATTTACCTTTTTAACTATATGCCCAAACACACTGTGGCATCAAAAGCCATCTAATTTGTTTTAAATCAGCACCTTATCACAATGCCATGGTCAAGATGGTGAGGAAACTGGTAAAAAGGAAAGAAAAGGTTGATAATTTTGGATTCTGCAATGGGAGAATCACTGTCACTGAAAGCCAGATCCCAGATTTTTAGCCTTTGGAGTACCATTAATATAATTCAGTAGTGCTTACATCAGTACGTATGATACTGTCCTTGGGTTCTAGTGGTACACTGAGCAAATATTTTAGACAAACAGTATTTATAGGCTACAGAATGCAAAACTACTTGAAACTATTCTGTGGAAGTGCTTTCTTAATGCCCCGGTGATGCAGTACATGCATTATATGAGATTTGTATAAGAGTCAATTGGTCACCTTGGACCATACTAGGACACATGTTATGTATCGTACTTTCGCTGACAACTGAAAAGAAATATGCTGCCCTCTAAAGAGTAAAGGTGTTTACATATTAAGATGAAATTATTGTGGTGGTGTTGGTTTTTTTATTTTAGAGACAACCAAACAAAACATGTTATTTTATTTACTTTAAGAACCACTTCTGAGATGGATTATTTTTCATTTACTATATTTGTTGGCTTACATGCTTATTAAAAAAAAGCCAGAATATATTCTGCTATAAAACAAACAAGGTGTTTTGGAAAATGAAATGTTGATTTTTTAACTACAAAGTTATCAAAGAAAAAAGTCTGCATCTATAGAAGTACAGCTTTAATTTTGTTCGGATTTACAACTGGCAGATGGGGCATGATAAAAATCTTTATTTCCACAGAAATCAGAGTCAAACCATAGATGCTGAGTGCTAATGGGTAATTATGAGAGTTTTAAGGTCACAAGTGAGATTTTAAAACTGATATTAAAATTTTCAAAAAGGCTGAACTGATTTTGCCAACTTTCCAGCAAATCAACCTTATCTCCTTCACTGGCAGTAGAAATTTGGACTCTGGCTGCTATTTATCCCTTTGAAAATCTCCCTATGTACATAAGAAAAATGAAGGGGCAATTCCATCCAGCTTCAGCCAATATTTAACAAGTAAATTCTTTGATTCATTACAGCTAGTTTGATTATATAATCTATGTGATGCCTCACCTAGATCTAAAATTGTTGTATGATCCCCAGGAAAATAATGCTTATAGGCTGTGTTTATTTGTTTAACCAAATCACAACAGGACATTAACAAGAGACTCATCTAGGCAGTAAAAATCAACTGGTTTTCAGTCCAAATATCTATATCTATCTTTATTTATAATGTTCGTTGTTATTTTAATAGGCTTACCAAAAAGAACATTAAGATGCCCTACTTCAGCAATAGAAAAGTTTATTTTATAATGTAGGCAAAGTAGATTGGGAAAGAAGTAAACATTTGTTCTTTATTTTGGTCTTGTTCCTCTGCATAATTACTAGAAGTTGACATGAGAAACAATATTTCTGTAAAAGCATTAGCCACTGTTTTGCACTTTATTTATAATCCTTGAATTTCTAGCACGCCTTTCCATTTAGCTTGGGTTGGTTGTTTGGGGTTGGCTTTTTTTACTTCATTTTATGTATCTTCAATAGGTCAGAAACCTCAAAACAAATTCATGGTACAGGATTTAAGAGCTTGTAGTTCACTGTAATCTTCTTAATATGTTAAAAATGGTAAAGCACTACAAAAGAGTCAGTCATATACATATGCAGGTTGTTTTCATCTTTTTACCTTGCTGTCTTTGGAAGCAGTAGCACCACTCATTGTTAGATATCAAACTGTCCTTGTATGTGTCACAAGAATTGAAGAACGCCCTAGTGCACGGCTCATTCTTGTCAAGGTAAATGCTTCCAAGTTCTGACTGGTCCAGCAACAGGTCATAGTTTGTATCAAGCCTGTTAAACATCCAGCCAAGGGAGTCTTTGCAAATTGGCAAAATGCTGGTATCAAATCCTAAAAGGCAAAAAAAAAAATAAATTTATAGCAGGAAAAATAAAGCAGCTGTTGAGCTCAGCCACCAGAAAAGAATGTTGCATCATGGAAATTGCTTCAGTGGTATATAGATACAGTACATAAACGGTGTATGCTATTGAAATACTACATATAAATTATGTCAGCTTAATTTTAAAAAATCTGTAAGTTAACCTGCTAAAACAATTAATCCCATCGTCAGTCTCAAAGCATTTAGAAATATGAGTTTTCTTGTCAAACATTATACCTATAGCACACACATTATGCACAGTAATAAATGATCTACAGTGATTTCCTTGAAAATAATTCTGTTGAGGAATTTTAGTGATATTATTATCAGGAGAGTTAAGTGGTTTGCAATGTTTACAGAACTAAGAAAAGAATAAATTCCAGTCAACTTGTTGGAGGCCATTTTTTCATCTTCTAGGGCATATGTTCAATTCTATGAAAAAGGAACATGATCTTCAGCTTTAGCAATACCTTGAAAGTTATGATATTTTATCTTTACCTGATGTACTTTACATCTTGGAGGAGGTCATGGAAAAGATGATTGTTAAAAGCAGACAGCTGTCAGTATCTACTAATAGAGCCTGGGAAAAGGGCCATCAGGAACAGGCTGAGTTAATTATTTCTGTAGCCAGAGACCAGCCCCCATGCTTGTTTTTTCCTGCAACAAGTGTAAAGTACCTGTAGGCTTGCATATGGACATGGATGGGCAATTCAGAAATGGCCAGGGTCATACCAACAGACTTATGGTGCATGTGGCCAGGCAGTTGAGAGTATACATCCTAATTCAGAACGAGATTTAGTGCTACTAAATACTATTATTCTAAAATCTCTTAAGCTAAAAATGAGCACTGAAAAAACAAGATAGGTGAATATGGCTATAGAAAAATTAGCATGAGAGCACACAGGAATTCCCAGTTTCTAATGCTGTTAAAATCAAGCCTGCCTGTCTTAGTTGTTCTTCTGAAAACAATAATGAAAACTGAAAAGTGTTTCTGTAGTGCTAAAAAAGGTCAACTTGGATAACTCAGTAATCGGATTTAGAAATCAGTAGATAATCCTTTAGATATAATTGTATGTGGAAATATCCATGCTATGGTAGACCATTTTGGAAAGGAAAAGAAAGCTGATAGCACCAAAGAATCCCTGTGGAAGTCAGACAACCACATGAACTCCCCCAGAAATCCTAAATTAACTATGACTTTTTGTTGTGACAGTCTCACTTCTTCTTGCTCCCTGTTGATCTGTCACAGCCATTATTATTTCCACTTGATAGAAAAAAGCAAAAAAATAAAGCAAGCCATTGGATATTTATGACATTTTTAATGTGTTCAACACAATACAAAAACATTGCCAAGGATTCAACCAATAGACTCTCTCTTCATTCCTCTCCAGTCGCTGATTAATCATCAAGACAAAAAAAGTTATTTTTTTGTGGATTAGGAAGAGCAGCAAGAGCTAGGACCCGACTGAATGAATGGGGATATATAGCAGATGTGCTGTTCAACTTTATCTGTAAAAGGTATCAGAATTATTTAATGAGTGTTTCCGATTTGAAAAATTCTGGAAGGTTCCTCTGCTTAAAACATTTTGTCTAGGGATGAATGTTCAGTATAACATTATTTAACTCTGAGGCTGTGTTCCTGAAGTCCTCTAAACACTTTCTAGTCATTTATCTTTTAGCTAGAAATCCTCTTGAAGATCTTGGATTCAAAAAGGGGTTGACGTGAAACTTATTGTTTCCTACCCTGCCTTCTGTGTACCTACATAAATGGAGGAATTATTCTCGTGCTCAGAATATTTTTCCTGAATTTAGCATTCTGGTCAGCTTACCAAACTGCTAGACAAGTTGCAGAAAAAGAACAACCACAAGGAGACAGACTATAATGAATAAGATGGCAGCTAGAAGGAAATAAAAGATAAAAGTCACTTTCAAGGTGTATTCAGGGCTGGATCTTGTGGGCCAAAGTAGATAATAGTAGATAATACATCTGAATGTGGAATTTTAAGTGTTTATTGAAAGAGGCCTGACTTTCAAGGTTGGGACAAAGTATTTTTTTAATTAATATTAATAGTATTAATTAGTATTTGTGGTCCACACTGGAAAAGCTCACATCATTAAGTACTTTGTATTTTAGGACACCAGAAAGTAGTGTAATGTGTTTCATAAACTCTACTAAAGAAAAAGGGAAAAAAACCCAAACACCTGCTTATTTATTTCTCCTGGTAATTTTCGAATTTTACTCTAAAATGAAATAAATTTATTTGAAGAATAGTGAAAGACCACAGAATGTAAGGTTGGAATGATGTTATATATCTGCAGATTTGATCCCTGTCTTTTTCTTGAGTCCCTTAACTAGCATTAGCCTGTGAACTGAGGTCATCCTCTATTCCCATTCCTCATTTTTTTTCTCACTTCTTTCTATCGAGCTTTTAGATTTTTTTAAAAAGCTTATCTAATAGTGATCCACTGGATTCTTACCTATTACATTTGCCATAGTTAAAGACAGAGTCTGAAATGAAAATATGTGCATTGGAGTCAGCAGTAACATTAAAAAGAAATTATTATATTACAAATCACTGATATCAACAGGAAAGCACCAGAAAACGACATTAGGTTTGAATATGTTCTATAAATCCAGTTAAAGTTCAACACAACTATAGCTTAATATTAAAATCAGAGTTTGAAGTCTGATATTTATTATATACATTTCCTAGTAAATAGGAATATATTAGAACTAGCATATCAGAACTAATAAACCTACTTCAAACAATAACATTTCAAACTTACTTTGTTATTTCCTGAAAAATAAACTTTCCATACATTAAAGTTGTCATAACTTATCTATTAAACAGCATCATATACTGGAGAAAAAGCACTGTGTGTCTTGGGTTCTAGCTTTCTACTAAAAAACATTTGATGCAATAATTTCAAGAACTAATCAAGATTTACCTTGAAACTAGTTTATATTTCTTTTTCTTTCAGAACTTGCTTCTGAAGTAGTCTGTATTTCTATTTACAGCCCAGGTATATCTGTTATTGTTTTTACTGTTTGGTTTTTTTTTTTTAGTTCTTTTCTCCAGTATTTACAATTTTAGTGTTTTAAATAGAAAATATCACATCTCTTCTTAGTTTTCATTCGGCTTGTTTCACCAAGCCAAACTCTTATCAGTTATTGCAGTAGTGATGTCTGAAATCTAGCTCAAATATTAGTTTAGGTGAAATACATAAAAATGGCTAAAGTATTTCAGAGGTAGGCCAGGCACATGTTCACAGAGACAAAAGCAGCTTTGTTTGATCTAAAATGGAGCAGTCAACCTCCTTCAGAACTGCTACACCACATAAATATCATCACCTCAATTCCATGTTCACATTATAAACATTATAGAGGTTACTGTGGTAAAGTAAAATTCTTGGTTCAATTTTAAAGAACCTTTAAGGAACTGTCCAAACTTGAGATTATCAGAAGTGCTTTCTCTTTTCAACTACTTTCTTCCCATAATATTGATAAAATAATACAGCTGTCACTCTTGAAGGTGATATACTTGAGATAAGGAGTCAGGAAAGCACTTAGTACATACCTAGAGTTTAACATCTGGTAACTTAGTTTGACATGTGAAGAGCTCAGGTGATACAAAATTATGAATCACAAAATCACCAGGTGACTCAGAACTAGGAAATTAATTGCTGAAATCACAGTCTACATATATTATCACTTTGAGCACCAACCAGAATGCTGTTCTTACACATTTTTCACAGCTGTGACACAAACCAAAAAGCAGAAACTAGAGGTGGGAAATTAGAATAGTTGAAGGAAGGTAATTTATTCTTGATGATTAAGTACCAGGACATTATACCAAAGAGAACAAAAATTGCTGCTCATATGTCTAAATGACAAAAGAAGATTTTCTCTTTCTCTCATTTTAACCACTTATTTGAAATCTATTTCCATATACCATAATGAAATGAGCTTTTATGCAGCTTTCTGAACATTGTCGAGAAAAATGTGAAGTATCAGCTTAAGCTCTTTTCCTCAGCTAAAACAATCCCAAGGGCAATATCATTGAGAAATATACCCCTCCTCCATGGCTTACACACCAGTATTCAAAACAGCTCCTCAAAAGGAACCAACAGAAATGATCCTCTGTTTCTGATTATTTATCAGGAGAATTTCAAGTCTTAGTAAATGTAATCTGCTTTTCAAGGTAAAACTATTGTTTGCCTGCTTATTAAGCTCATAAGTAATAAATCCTTGTGTACATTGAGTAAGATAGCTTTAGACATT
This sequence comes from Mesitornis unicolor, assembly GCF_000695765.1. NCBI lineage: Eukaryota > Metazoa > Chordata > Aves > Mesitornithiformes > Mesitornithidae > Mesitornis > Mesitornis unicolor. The sequence continues at coordinate 8,629 of NW_010164849.1, read as the reverse complement.
AAGTGGAAATCAAAACAGCATACATACATATGGCTTACATACTGCATTATATAAAAACTGTTTATCCAATATACCAAGAGAATTAAACTGCATTATTCTTTACAATATCAGTACACTGTCCAGTACAATAAAAGACACTCACAAATTGTACATGTTATTAAACACATGTGCACTCTGCTGGAGTCCTGACTGCCATCTAGACAGTGGCTTTTACTTGTTCAGTGTGCAAGCTGCATAGCAAGAAGGTTTCCACGTGTGATGGATTTGTCTAATATTTTGGCTATCAGAAAACCTTCAGTTAAAAGCATCTTACAGCTGAGGCCCACTGTGCACAAGCTGGGAAAAATTTTTCCTTCCTGATGTAGTTTTATTAGGACAGACCTGAGCAGGAAGGACTAAACTAAAGAGAGAACTAAGCGGACGTGAACGTTTTCTGTTGTATTTGCTGTTCACCAAAGTGCTAATCTAAGTGAGACTCATCTGGCTCCATACTAGCCCAAGAAGGAGATAACATCAGGCATAACATTTTCTATCACCTGTCTAGAAGTTGTAATATATTCCTGCTCACAATGATTACACAGCTAGGAGTGGAGCCTGGATTAGGGCAAGACAAGGAGAAGGTACCAAAGATCTTACAATAAACCTAGGACCACTGACGCTCATTTTACAATAGAAGGTACAAAGGAAAGAAATAAAGCACAGCTGCAACACTAGTGTAAGTTTGTGTCCTCAAGTCTCTCCCTTTTCCAGAAAGTGTTTTAGAGAATTTTATATGGAGGTTTGTATATGGAGGTTATGGGACACCAGACTGATAATTTTATTAACAGGAGTGAGTGTTAAGGAAAAGTAGACCATAGCTGAGGAGTGAGAAATAAAATAAAATGCTACAATAAACACCTACATATGTTTCACTGTGTATAAAGATAATTCTGTGTAAAAGACTGAGTTTAAGCAAGCCTCAGTCAACAATACTGATTTAGTTCAAAGTCTTAATTTTAAGTAAAGATGGATTAATTTAAAATTCCTGCTCAGAATTACTTCTAGGCTGTATTTCTTCTCCTAGATTCATGCTTTAGGGATGCTGGGGCTTACGCTAACTCAACACATGCAGAAAGTCATCAGAACCTTTCCTTTCTAGGAAACTAGAACAACGATTCAGGTTGCCAGCCTGTACAACTTTTGAGTAGTTTACAGGACATTTTCTGAGATAATCTGAGGAAGTGGCCAAATTCTCAGGCAATCAGCATTTTCAATACATTAAAAAAATATGTTTAAAGCTGCAAGTCCTTTTATCTCTTATAATTATACAATGACTGCATGGAAGAGTACTGACAGGAATAAGCAAAACATTATTGTTCTGCTTATGAGTTCTGTCTGTACATCAGAGTTTCCGAATATGCTTCACAAAGGAAGATCAGGGCAATTTGACTTATCTCTGCATAATGTCAGCTGTGTCTCTTCATTGATAAGGAATTTAGGATAGTCAGAATTAAGTAAAAACCTCCAAGCAAAGATCTGAAATTGTTAATTTTATTTACACTTTTCTGTACAAATTTGGTCTTTTCCTGTTGCAAGTTTGTAAGGGTATTTGGCAATTTTGGTGTGATAATGTCTCACCATGCTAGTTTTAGACATGTCAATTTTAAGTAATTTTCTTTCAGACTTGTATTTTTCTGTTATTTTCAAAATTATTAGTGTTTTAGACTAAAAATAATCATATTATTCCCAAGCCATAAGAAGATCCTCTGTTATCTTTGGCCTCTGGCCTTTCATCTTCCAACATTAAAAGTATTCTTCAGAAATAGAATGCCTGTTAGCAGAAATATCTGTGGGACTACAGTCTTTTTGTGCTTTGCATTTGATACATTAATTCCCTAGAGTTTTATAACACAAAATTAATACAGAAATAGAACAAGTATTTTAAAGACTTGAAACAAGTATGTAAAATCTCACTTAATTTTTCAGCTCCTTATTTCCCCATGATGGGAGTGTTACTGTAGTATGTGGATAAAGTATCCTTCTCCCCTTTGTGCCATTTGTTTAGACTATAGATGGCCTGAGGACAAGATTTAAGTATTTATATAGCATTTTATAGTAATTATACTTATAGATAAATGCAATCTGAATACAACTGGACACAAAAGGGATTTTGAAAATAAAGCCCTATTAATTAATTAAAGACATTCTAGTCTGCATTACTAATAAGATTCAGCTCTGGAAAAAAATAAGTGTGTCAGTTAAACAAAACTATGTAACTCCTGTAAAAAAAACAATGTAGGCACCTTACATTTTTAACTCATCAGCATATTGATGGCTCTAACAGAACTACTTAAACACTATTGTTTGATTTGTTTAGAAGTAATATTAGTGATTGTACAGATCAAGATGGACTATTTAAAAGCTAAAACAACTCTGAAAAGCACCAGCAAGGCACTACAAACCTGCACCACATCTACCTTGGTCAGAAGAACTGTGCACAAGCCTTTTAATAAATCCTGTCCCCAGTACCACCAGAGAGACTGAAATATGAAACATCCCAAATACAAACAGACAACCACAAAGAATGTCACAAATTGTTTTTTTAAAAATGCAGAACGGTTTTTCAGTGAGGAAGTAACTCTGTGACAAGAATAAAGGAAAGCCTGGGGGAAAAGGTGCCAAAACAGATTTTTAACTCCACAAGGGTAACGAACAGCTCCAGGAATCTCCTAGAATAATTAGGACTCTGAAAGGTGAAGTTACATTCAGGTGGCTTTTTGTCATAACTGTTCTGTACAGATCACTAAGTCTCAAGTGCTAAGTATAAGGATATTATACATGATTAAGAAGTTCTTTGCAAGATTTACTTCTAGGTGTAGCTCTCAGACTTCCCCAGAATAGGGGCTGCACTCCCTGCTATACTTAAAAATTAATGTGGCTGGTGTTTTGGACCTACTGCGACTTTGGAGACAGACTTTGAGGGAATTCATTAGGGATATTACTTGAGAGCTTAGCTCCTGAAGAACAGTTTTAAGAATTTCTTGATGGTATTAGAAAGGATATTACCATGTTAAATGGTTATAATTATTTTTGTTTCTTTGTGTGTTTACAAGGGCATAGTGAGCTACTATTTTCTTCTAAACCAGAGATTTGTTAAGTTTTCAAAAGATGCAGTATCTTTTGCTGCCTCAAATGAGAAATTTTGAGCTTCTGAAATGTACATACTGGACAAAACCATATAGCTGTACTAATGAAACCAGTTTTTAAAAAATGTTTGCATCTCCAAATCCACCAATGAAAGAAAACTACTAGTGATTATATATTCATTTGATTACTTTCAGATGGATTGTCTTTCTGAAGTAGCCTGTCAAATTAACACAATCAAGTAAATACTGGCTATTTATAAATCCAGTAAATATCATGTAAATAGGGACTTTTATATTTGAAAGCAATTTTTTTTCCACAACTAGATATATGAAATTTGAGTAACTGACCACAGTACTGTAACACTAAACAGTTATTGTTCAAATGTGTTTGTGAAAACCTGAAACTCTTCTTTAAAGAGAAAAAGAAAAAAGAAGATAGGATAAACTGAATGACTCACATGTAACCATTTTCTACAATTTGATTTGCTTTGTTTTAGTAAAAAGAAAATAAACATGCCAAAGCTTACCTTTAAACTTCCATGTTTACATCCTAGCATTCATATAACAAATAGCAAGCTTTTCAACATTCTTTTAACAACATTACCACTATTTTAAGGCTGATGAGGTATAACTCTTTAAAACAGAAAATCTAATTTAATACCAGCACAGTAATCCATTAGTATTTTGTACTACATTCTAGCTGCTTAGGACTAATTTCTGGTACCATGTTACAAGTGTAAATCAAACATTTCTGACAGCACCATGTTCACAGGGAATTTAAAGTCAGCAGTACAATGAAACAAATTTTTCCACAGAGATTTTATTACCTTACCTGTGGATTAAGAGCCCTGAAAAGACTATTCTTAGCCATCCAAATCAACTCTTGATTCTGTCTCTCAAAAAACTGGTAGTGTAGGATCCATTCAAACTTGTGCCTAAAATTTCAGATATGTCCTAAAGTACATGTGAATTCTTTATATTGTCCAAGGAGAGACCTTCATGACTTTGAAGGCTTCCAAAAAAAATTCTGAAAACTGAGACAGAACCCTGTTATTTTCCCATCAGTTGGAACAATTGTATTTGTAGAGGAGATCCTCATCTGCAGGCTTTTAAAGGCTAACACACCTTTCTACCTGCCCTATAAACATTCCTTTACCTACATATCGCCCAATTGCTTTGGTCTACATAATCTAAGTAGATGGCTTTCATCTTCTGCACTGTACATTAAGTGCCAAAACATTAGCATTTAGAACACACTAAATGTAAAATCAACATTAGGTAGACACCATTAAATCTTATGAGTGTTGCTAATGTTACAGTAAATGACCACCGAAGTTTAAAAACAAACCAACCAGTTTCGACCACATAACATATTTCTAGGTCCAAATATTGACAAGGTCCAAAAATCCACAAGATTCTTCCATTTTTAGTCACACATATTAAAATCTTAGATCTCTAAGTCTAAATACAGTCTGTGATTGCTATTATAAAGTAAAAATTTTCAGACAAACAAACAAGTGATAAAATAAATGTGAGTATAATATACCTGTCTCATACCTGTCTCAAGTATAGGTACTAAGTCTTATCAATGCCACCTGTATGTTTAAGAAAAAAAGCCTAAGGAAAATGTCAAGGGGAAATCTCACACTTTTAAGAACTTTGTTGTTGCACTACATTTCAATGTATTCGTAGTATAAATTATGAACTGTGCATTCATGTATTACATAAAACCCAATTACTTGAAACACTGACTTATTTATGCATGCCATAGTACTTAATAGCTGTACAGTTGCTTCTTTTATCATTGTCAGAATTTCTTTTTGAACCTTTACTGTATTATCAGGCTTTTAATCACCTGTGCTTTTTTTCTGACCTTACCTATTCAGTGTGTTACTCTCAGCAAAGTGAGTATTCAGCAAAAAACTCTATGCAGTTATTTCAGCTGACCTTTAACCGTGCGATGTGCTAACACTAGCTATATTATTAGATGCATTTTATTTACTACTATAAAATAAATGCTTACTTAAGAGCTGAAAACTTTGTATTTCTGTTGCTTTCATTACTGGATTAGAAGCAGATCACATGCAGTTATGGGCACCAATCAGAATGTAAATACATGTTTTTAAATATGTTTTATTCAATATCAATAAAAAGTGACATTGCTGTATTACCACTTTACTTCAGAAACACTATTTTCTCAATGTTAAGAGAAGTATTCCAGGATAGCAAAGAATCATCTTTAATTCACTGTGTTTTACAGAACTAGTTATATTTCCCTACCATGAAAAACTAAAGAAACTGTATTTCCAATAAAATAAAACAAATGGATTTATCGAAAAAAAAGAAAACAGTATTGCTACAAATAGCAATCAAGCAAAAGCTTTAAAAAATCTTAAATACTTAAAAAATTAGTAATGAAGGAACTAAGGTAAGCAGCCACTGGTAGCAAAGTTCTGTGAAACATACTCTGGAGGAATTCATAGTTAGTTCTTCATATTAATGAAAGGTAGAGTTTTATGACTTATGAAATCTAATTTGACTTTTCTTCACAGTAGGACATCACTCTTTAAACTATTATTGCACACTTCAATTGCTATTTTAAATAAGCCTTTTGATAATAACATTTTTGGAACTTTACTACTTTCCACAACAAAAAATCTATTTAAATATTTGAGGGGGTTAAAAACAAATTATGTCCCCTACTGTTTCCCCTTCATCAGTACTCCTGAATGTTTTCCAATTTTCCTTGAAGATCCCTTTTTACTTACAAGATTCTTTTCCATGTGTTTTTCTGTATGAGCACCTACAGCGGCATCAACTAGCAATGATGGTCACACATACTTACAGCTCCTGTACATTATTTCTTAGGACTAGCCATTCAGCCACTCATTTTTCTCCAAGGAAATGTTGCTCAAAATTCCTACTTGTTTCTTCTGTTCTGTCTTCTTATCAAGCAGCTAATTACCAAGCTCAATCAAGTAGACAATTTGATAAAAGTCACAAATGAAAGCATTGTGAATGGTTGCTGTCATACATGCTTACAAGCAAGAGTCCTGCCAAATAAAACTGAAAGTGATCATCATATATACGTACCAAGCCATAAATGAGAAATTAACTTTAGAAAAACAATAAGTTATGGTTTTGTACATATGTCTATTTAAAGCACATGAGAATAAGGCAAGTCTTAGCAATGGAAATGCAAAAGTACAGAAAAGTACCAAAAAGAACATCAAACGAGAGAAGTAGAAATCTCTTACTGGTTCTTTCAGGTCTTTGAACAATCCTAGTCTTCTTATTCTGAATTCCACTTTCATGTAGTGCCTTAAACCAGTCTCTCAATCTGTTTGCAACCTCCCTGAATTCCAGGTCACTGCACACTGAAAAACAAAATGCAGAGCTGTTTAATGTTTTTCTCCTGTCTGCTAAATAGAAGTTTTCAAACTATGCTAAAAAAAAAAATAAAGTAAAACACTAAGTAATATAAACATGTATGTTCCACAGCCTTCTTTAATTCATAAAGTTCTGTTTCATTACTTAGGTATGCCTTCAAAATCCAATTAAGGTTCTCAGAAATAAATGCCTGATGTATAAAGCAATTATGAAACGATCTATATATAGAAATTAAAAACACCTCTTGCAAACTACTATAAACAGTTGTAGCACATATATTTTCACATTTTACTGTAGACAAGGCTGTATGGCAGAGACACCCATTACAGCCATTGGGAGTTTCATTTCTATGTTCACTAAGGCAATTGTAACAAAAGCCCCACCAGAACACGTCGGAGATGTAATTTAGGCAGATAACACAGGAACATCCAACTTGCTTTCCTATGCTGAAGTGCGAAAAAACAAAATCGGGTTGACATGAAGTGCTTCAAGAGTGACATCTGTGAGCACCTAACTGCCAACAGGCAACTGTATGGCCACCTGGTGATGGAAAAGATGGCTTCTTCGACCAGAAACAGCATAGGTACAAAAAGCACACAAGACCAAAGAGAGCATGTGTAGCACCAAGAGCAGCAGATCAGTAGCAGACTGGCTGAAGTGTTGTACAGTAGTGGCAGTACTGAAGTCACCAGCAGAAACAGCTAACAGAAATGAACAGTGAGAAGGAGGTCTGTTCACCTTCACTATTAAGCTGCTGCAGAAGACAAAGAAACGGTGTTCTTAGAGCAAGAAGATATCCCTTCCAGAACTCTCTTTTCCCATTTCATGTGTTCGAGAGAAGTTGGGAGAAGATGAGAGAAATAATAGTATACGGAAGATGACAAAAGCAGGAAAGGCACTGGATATAAGCTTCTCTGGGTAACAAAATACTTTCAGTGCTCTTGTCAACAGTTATCACTTCCAAATCAGGATCGTTTTCCAGGTTCACCAGTAATGGACTAAGCTGCAATCTGAAGAGCTCATACCTAAGTTAGCAGAGCTTCACAGAAGCTCTTGAAAATAAATCTCCAGTTCAGCTTACTTTTCCTTTATTATGTAGCAATCCACAATATTTGGTGGCATATCCTTCAGCACACTTTATTAATTTGAACACCACTGCGAAACATCTATTTGTATTCTAGAGTAAGACTGAAACGTGTCATTCTGTCAACAACTATCAATGTGTGTACAACAGCGGGCATCTAAGCATTTGTTTATTCATTCTTTGCTGAAGTCTCTCTTGAGACTTTGATTCTCTCCATGAAAGACTTAGGTGCAATCTATACATACATCTGCATATATTATGAGTTGACATTTTTATAAAATGTGTATCATGCTTTTCTCTTGTGTAATAGAACAAATATTCTTCTGATTACTCAACAGAGAACTGGGGGAAAAACAATTTTAATTATATATGGGCATGGATACTAAAAAAATGTCACATCTCAAGAACTAGGTTAAAATGGTCTCCTGAACCAAGACTACACATCATAATTCAAATTTGTAGGATTTTTACGTTTCCTGCAAAGACACGTTCCTTTACCAATCTTTGCACCAGCTGACAGGTCAGCATAAAGAATCAAATATTAACTTGGGACACGCTTCTTCTCTTTAATTTCCTCTCCCATTACAGGTGAAATAGAATAACATAGTTCCCTTCTCTAACTACTCTCCCTTGGCTTAAGAGAAAGACTTTTAGAATTGAATGAAAGGGCATGGAGCACATTAGTCCTGACTGCTTTGATTTTATCTATTTATCTATTTATTTAACACACGTCCTATCTGACTGCTTTATCTATCCCGCACATACTGTGTAATATCACCACAGGTCCCAGATACAATATAGACACATTAATGCTGTGCACTGACCTGGATATTTTAATCCACTTCTAATAAGTCCATATGCAGTGCTACTCTGATTAACCTCTGATGCTGAGGTGCCAGAGCCAGCACCAACAGAGAGCCAGCATATAAGCTCATCTACAGGCACAGACACACTCATAAACCCAGATATATGTGTGTGTGTTTGTGTGTATGTGTGTATATATGTACACAGTTTTATATATATATAATAT
>NW_010164848.1:0-7805 GCF_000695765.1 Mesitornis unicolor | reverse complement strand
GAGCTGTCAGTAGCCTAGAAACTGTTGTGATTTAAAGGACAGCTTTATTATGTAGTATTGACAGAAACGGGCAACAGCAAAATTCTTGTAATCAGTCATGGAACAGTGAGCTCTTACTGTTTTTTCTTAACTGTGTAGGTGCTTGTCACTACACTTAAGGCCTTAAGAATAAGCTTTTTCTTTTATTATCATTTACTTAGATTTGTCTTTCGCTTTTGTGCATAAAACACCCTTTAATATTTTCTAAATTATTTGTAAGTCTGTATCTTAATATCTAAAATATGTAACTCTGAAGATTAGTAATCTGCTTGGTTTCTCTCTCTTTTTTGTCATCTTTTTTGTTTGTTTGGTTTTTGTTTGGTTTTGGTTTGTTTGGTTTTTTTTCTTTTTCATGCTGCCCTTCTGCTGTTGAAGAATTTGATTCCCTAAGTTTATTTATTTTTTTGTCCCATGTAGATCTTTTGCATAGGTAGATTTTTGCTAAGTGTTTTGTGATAACCACTAGCAGTAAGCCCTTTAAAAATGTTTGACTGCTCTCTGTTTGTGTGATGCATTGTGACTTTTGTGGCTCTTCACTGAGTGTTTAGGTGGTATTCTGTTTCCTTCTAGGACTGTTTATTCTATAGTTGGTTGCAGTCACAAAGGACTGCAATAGGACCAATGACACAAACAACCCATCTCCTTTCTCCACCCATGCTATAAACATGTTTACAAGCTAAATCACTAGTTTTGTGATTAAACATACTATTTCTTTCACTTAACTGCAACTAATAAAAGCCAAGAAATTTGGAAGTTTAAAATCTGTAGAAGGGCAATGGTTTGTCTTAGAAGAGTCAGTAAAGCTGCAAAGCACCAAGGAGCGCTTAGCTGCAGGAAGGGAGGTCCTCTGGTGTGTTTAGAAGTGACTGGAAATTGGTCTGAAGGTCACGTTGCATTGACAGATAAGTCGTCCCAATAGGACGGCAGTGACATCTGACGTAGTGTGACATTGCCTGTTGTCCTTCCAGTTGATGTCGATAAAGACAGAGTGAACAAGGAATATCCCACCCACACGCTGCAGATGACAAGAGCTGGGGGATAAAGAGAAGTTAATAAGTAATCTGGAGTTCACTTCAGAAAGGGTGTCTGAAGGGGAAACCATGTGTGTCATCAAAAGTGAACTTGACTTTTGAAAGTGACGTATGTATGGGAAATGTTCTTCCATTTGGAAAAATTAGATAATGGCCTAGCCCTTTGTTCAAGGGTGAAAGGAAATCCCGAAATTAAAGGAAAACATGTCATGGAGCTGGCAGGAGCTGTATAATGAGGAAATAAGGGGAAGGGCTCTCTTCTCAAAGTGGTGACACAAAATGTCATTACTGATAAACACAGATAAACAATGTGTAGCGCAAAACGCATATGTCCTCTGAATTAGCATTTGCATGTCACACAGCTAATGCTCAGTTCAAAGCTCAGGGGGGCGGTGATGAATCTGCTGTGAGGCAGCACAGCTGCAGTCATGGTTGGCTGGTGTTAGTCCAGCCTCTTAAGACACCTTTTGATTTTGGCAAGCATCCTGTCTTTGGTCATAACTGAGGTTAAAAGTTGTACTGGTGGAAATGACTGCTACAACTAAAACCATGTACAGTGGTGGTTGTGAGTCAGCTTGCAAAACTCCTAACTTGGAGTTTGGGCACATTTTCTGTTATAGGAAAGTTTGTATTTTACTGAAGACACCTCTAACAGAAATAAAAAGAATAATTTTAGTTTTCTTGTTTAATTTTGACTGAAGTTAGAATATATTTGGAATTACAGCAAGATACAGTTTTTCTAAGACTTTTAAGTAATAGTTCTGAATTTCAAGGGAGTTTTTCTGTTAAGAACTTGTTGATCGGAGGAGTATGCAGGGGCAGAACCCCTTTAAACCCTGATATTAAAACCATATATTGATGGGAAAATTAAAAAAAAAAAGTCATCAAAGACATTTCAGAGAAAATACTTAGGGTAGTTGCATATTTAGAGTTTTTTAATTGAGATTTTGAAAGGTTTCTACCCCCTCTTTCACACAGAATAATGAATTTATAAACTTCAAAAGAGGGGAAATAATAATACCACCATGCCTGCAGGATATTGAGATGTATCTTGGGTGACTGGGGGTCTCAGGAATATACTGAACCTTGTGCATCCTTACGAATACTTTACTGAAGAAGAGAATGGTGTTAATAATTAGTCATCAGAAGAATAAGGGCAATGCAGTGGTGTTGCTGACATAGTTGGATTCCTGTTAACTGATTGTCCTCGAGAGTGTTACCAGTTCTCATTATTGTGACTCAACACTGACAGTAATTAATTAGATAATGGGCTGGTGGCAGACATGCAAGGTGATTCTCACTTCACAAGAGGAAATGCTTATCATAGGCTTGAGCTGTCAGAACTTGTCATTGTTGACTTGTACAGGTTTCTGGAAAACCACATTCCCATACATAAGGATTTCTTAGGACAGTCTGGATTCATCGCAGTATGAGGAGAGTCCAGTATGGACATAGTGCTGCCTCCTAGAATAATTCCTTAACAGTCTTCTCTCTCAGTGTTCGCAGGCATCTCTGAAACATCCTATCAAGTGTTTTGAAGGTGATACAGCACGTATTGCCCAATGATTTACTTCTGGTTTTGCATGGGCTGGGCTCTTCTATTCCTGTCTTGGCTACTGATTAATCTGTATTTCTCTGCTAGAATAATACCATCTTCTGAAGGCTTACAGGATTACTGGTTAATTAAGAATAGGATGGCTTGTTTTCTCCCTATGAAGAATATGTACTTGGATGCTGAGGTGCAAATCATAGCATTAGTGAGGAAAATACAGCAGGTAATTTAATGTGAGCCACCTTGTAACCCTCTAGCCCTACAATTATTTGTGTTTTCTTTGTTCCGGAGTTCTCACAAGTAAATAGATGCTGGTAGAAAATGCAAAACTACCTCTGCTTATAGGAAGCATCAGGGTAACATGAGGAAAGATTTGTAAGTAGTGTGGACAGATGATAATCAAATGTCTAGGGATCTGGTCATGCACAGTGTCAACATCTGTTTCACTTCATTCTGCCCACATTTTATCTGAAAGCTATTAAAAGGCTAAGCTATATGTGAAAAAGAATGTATGTGTTCTGCATACGTGCTCATCACATACAGTGAGTGTGCAAAGTGGGGTTCCTACACCTCAAAACAGCTGAAAATACACCAGTATTTGAAGTGAAGTAGATTTGCCTAGCGATTGATAACACATTCTCAGACAAATCATCTGTAACAGACTAGAAATGAAATACTTGGCATATTTCAGGTAGCAGATCTTCCTGTTGGAGCCTCGAAACTGTTTAAGATCAAATCAAATGGGAGTTCTTTTTTCTACTGAGGTCAGTCAGAAAACAACTATTTGTAATAATAAGGATTGGACTCATAATTCAGTCATCAATAAGAAGCTTGGATTTGAGGATCTGAAAACAAGGACTGAAGACCACATCCTGAATTTCAGGTATGAATTTGACCTGAATTTCAGCTATGTCTATCGTCTGTACTTTCATTTGCCTTTGATATAGCTTTAGAAACCCAAGTTAAAGGGTCTGGTGTAGTCTTATAACTAAAAGTGCTTTGAAAGCAGAAACAAATATTTTCAAATTTTTCTTAAAACTGCAACACAGAGGACCATGGTTTTGGTTGAAAAAATACATGGGCTATGCATGTTCCTGAATGGCAGCACTCACTTGAAATCTCATTTTTTAGGACAGTTTGCATTTCTCACGTTTGTCACAGCTATGCTCCCTGCACTCGGCTTGCTGTGTGAGCAAATCTGATACAGTGTGTAAAAAGAATCTGTAAGGAGTATCCATAGTTTAGATATTAGTATATGTAGCAGCAGTGAAACTTGCAACATTCATTAAATCAGTAAATGTGTAACAGGTTGTTTTGTTTTGTTTGATTTTGGCTTTGGTTTTGTTTTCTCACAGACCTTACTCTGTCTCCTTAGTATTTTGTTCCTTTTAGGGAACTATTCTTGTCCCACAGTATGGTTCTGCACTGTGGGATGGTGGAAGTTGCCAGCTTCAATAAGACCTGGACTGAGAGCAACAATAGATTTAGTCTGAGGTATTCCCAGTAGCAGCAACAGAGTTGATGCCAGAACTGTAAAACAAACTGTGTGCTTTGAAGTAGTGATGTTTGTGAGATATATGTGAAGTGAAATGAAGCCACAGGTCTCAGTAAAAAGGACAAAGAGGCCTTGCAATATTTTTTTGTTATAGTAGGGGTATGCAGAATAACCCTTCAATTTCCAAGGAAAAATGAAACCCATAAAATCAGACTACAACTATTCTTTTAGCAACAGCAGGTTTATTATCGCTTGCATGACAAAGATCTCAAAAGTCTTTCTCTGGGAATGGCCAATATCTCATGTTCAAAGCATAATAATGCTTCAGTAGTGACTTAGTCTTTCTTATGGTAAGTTAGTGATGGAACTTCCCAAAGTGGAACAAGCTTGTACCTGCAATATTTGGAGAAAAAACTTTGTATGTTCTTTATGTTATATGACTGTAATCCCACGGTCTGTAAAGACCATAAGGAATTTGGCATAAATGTCTAGAAAGACTGATGCTGCTATGCCAAAATCTTCCTATTTTAGGAGAGTGTTACATGAGAGATTAAGCCATCTCAAAACTATGCATTTAGAACTTCAGAGCTGTTGTTTTTACTGTGCTTCAACCGAAAGTTTTCTACTTCCAGTTTTTGTATTGGCTCCAATTGCATCTGGGTAAAAGTAGTATTGACATGATCTTTCCACATTAAGAAAGAACCCCATTTTGGATCACCACATTCAGCTAGCTGCTCCTTTCACATCCTCATGGCTCAACTTCTTTCCAAGGTCTGTGAAATCCAAAGAAAGATGATGGCTGTCTATGGAACTTGAAAAAAATCACATGAGTAGCTGGCTGGCTGTGAGAAAAAAAGGACTGTAGCGCTTACCCAGCGTGCTTCAGAAATGCATCTCGTTGGGCACTTCTGTCCCCTGCATGTGGCAATCCAGACCTCTCTACTGCCGAGCTTGGAATTAAGTGTGTATTGTTCCCCCACTGAGCAGAGATGTTTTGCTTGCCATTAATGGGAACACAGTGTGTGACTCAAAAGGAAGGGTAATGTATATACCTCTAGTCTTTAAACAGAGAGAAAGATCTCTGCCAAATACCTGAGAATGTCAGGTAGAGTGATCAAGCCAGGTCTGTCCAAAATCCCATTTAGAGGGAAGAAAAAAGCTTCTAACTGAAATGAACACAGCACCAAGCTTATGAGTATGGAAATGCAGAGGTTTAACAGCCTGCAGCTGCCTCTCTTCATCTTCACAGTCTCCAGCTGTCACTATAATGTGTATGGAAACAAATGCAAATAATAAACCTACAACTTTACCATAATAACCCTGGCAATAAGTTAGTGTCTATTGCCCCCTAGCATGTTATATGGGATTTGCAAGCAGGCTCCAAGGAATGAAATACCTTATTGCTGTTTGAGTTCTCTTAATTTTAGGTAAAAATGAAAGCAACTTAAATCAAACTTTGTGGTGGAGAGCAATTAGTCTCTAAGCTACTTGTTCTCCTGGGGCCTAAATGGAAATTATCTAAAAAAAAATATTTAGATTAAGAATTCTGTTTCTGGAACCGAAGCTAAACCTTCACAGTGACAGAATACAGTTATCACCATTTTACCTCTGTAATTTTATGGGCTTTTTTTCTTCTTTTTTTTTTTTTTCCTCATATTAAAGCTATGTTTCCTATTAGTTATGTGGAGCAAAGCTCTGTTCTGTGCAAAGCTACTGTTTGAATAACACTACCAGTGAGCCATGTTATTCTGCAGCTGGGACTGGATTGCTGCTTCCCAAAGGTAATCATAGAATCATTTGGTTGGAAGAGGCTTTTAAGATCATTGAGTCCAACCATAATCTGTCCACTATTAAAGCATGTCTCTAAGCACCTCATCTACCCATCTTTTAAACACCTCCCAGGATGGTGACTCGACCCTGGGCAGCCTGTTCCAGCCTGATAACCCTTTCAGTGAAAAAATATTTCCTAATTATCTAATTTAAACCTTCCTCTGTCACAACATTTCCTCTCATCCTATAGCTTGTTAGACTGACCCTTGCCTCACTACAACCTCCTTTCAGGTAGTTGTAGAGTGCCATAAGATCTCCCCTCAGACTCTTTTCCCTCAGGCTAAACACATCCCTCGGTCACTCCTCATAAACTTGTGCTCCAGACCCCTCACCAGCTTTGTTGTCCTTTTCTTGACACACTCTAGTGCCTCCTTGTTGTTCTTGTAGTGAAGGGCCCAAAACTGAACACAGGATTCAAGGTGTGGCCTCACCAGTGCCGAGCAGAGGGGCACAATCACTTCCATACTCCTGCTGGCCACACTGTTCAGAAACCGTGTGTGCAGGCCAGAAACAGTGTTCAGGGCAGGATGCCATTGTTGACGGGGTTGCAATCATGAGGGGAAAAAGTTATCTATGCAGTTGCAGATAAGCAGGCACTTCTTTATTCTCAGTGCTGGGGATGCACAGAGGCTAGCACCTCTAACTGTGCTCTGGCGCACAAACATTTTCACAGTCTATTTATAGATTTTTAACAAAGCGAAATCATAAGATGATGATCTTTTAAGTTGCCCTTTACCTTGATTGGTTCCCCACTATCACACCATATAAGACATTGAATTACCCCTATATGATTTTTGACATAGAAAAGTTATGGCCTATTCTTCTCGTACCCTTTCCAAGCACCTGTATACACATATCCCGCTCCAAGCACCTGTACACACTTATCCTGCAGTCCCTTCTTAACTTTGTAGAGGTCGAAGTGTTCTTTTAGCTCTACTGCTAAAACAAATACCTACTTTAATCAGCCAGAATCTTCTTGTGACTATAACACCATTGGGTCTTCTTGGTCACCTGGGCACATTGCTGGCTCATGTTCAGCTGGCTGTCTATCAACACCCTCAGATCCCTCTCTGCCAAGCAGCTTCCAGCCACTCTTCCCCCAGCCGGCAGGGTTGCATGGAATTGTTACAATCCCAGTACAGAACTTGTCACTTGACCTTGTTGAACCTTTTACAATGGGCCAAAGCCCATCAGTCCAGCCTGTCCAGGTCCCTCTGGAGAGCCTTGCAACTCTCAGGCAGTTCAACACTCCCACCCAGCTTGGTGTCATCTGCAAACTTGCTGAGGGAGCACTCAACCACCTCATCCAGATCATTGATAAAGATGTTAAACAGGACTGGCCCTAACACCAAGTCCTGGAGAACATAGCTTGTGACTGGCCTCCAACTGCATTTAACTCCATTCACCACCACTCTCTGTGCTCAGCCATACATCCAGTTTTTTACCCGGCAAAGCATAAACCTGTCCAGGCCATGGACACCCATTTTCTCCAGGAGATTTCTGTGGGAGATGGTGTCAAAGGCTTTACTAAAGTCTGGGTACACTACATTCACAGTCTTTCCCTCGTCTACCAAGTGGATCATGTTGTCATAGAAGGAGATCAAGTTAGCCAAGCAGGATCTGCCTTTCATAAACCCATGCTGATTGGGCCTGATTGTCTGATTGTCCTAAGAAGTGTTACAAGGGAGCTTGATTTACTGATTTTAAATAATCTATAATGGTGGTTAAATATATCTTCCCTAACTGACTTAACATCAAGATAAGTCCACTGGGCTTCACATCTGACTGACAGTTGGAATTTTTTTATGTGTCTGTTTTTATTTACACAAATTTGACACAGTCTCCCACAGCATCCTCA
>NW_010164847.1:0-247 GCF_000695765.1 Mesitornis unicolor | reverse complement strand
AGGTACACCAGAAAGGTGCTTAGCACTGAAAGTCCTTGCTGGATTTCTCCTTCCAGGGGAAGTGCTTCTGTAGCTAATCAAAGATTTAGGCTGTGTCATTCTGTGTTCGGGTATCTCATCCACGTTCGCCTCCAATTTTCGTGGCTGTTCGTGGGATACAAAAATAATAGAAAAAACAAAACCGTATTCTGTATTCCTATTAACTTTGACGTTCAAACTATATGTAGCAAAAATCCCTCTATCAGCC
>NW_010164846.1:0-25450 GCF_000695765.1 Mesitornis unicolor | reverse complement strand
CATCCAGATCATTGATAAAGATATTAAAAAGGACTAGCCCCAAAACAGAGCCCTTGGGAACACCACTTGTGACTGGTCGCCAACTGGATTTAGCTCCATTCACCACAACCCTCTGTGCTCGGCCATTCAGCCAGTTTTTAACCCAGCAAAGCATATGCCTGTCCAAGCCATGCCTAGCCAGCTTCTCCAGGAGGATGCTGTGGGAGACAGTGTCAAAGGTCTTACTAAAGTCCAGGTAGACAAGGTTCACAGCCTTCCACTCATCCACCAAGCAGGTCACCTCGTCATAAAAGGAGATAAGATTAGTCAAGCAGGACCTGCCCTTCCTGAACCCATGCTGACTGGGCCTGATCGCTTGGTTGTCCTGCATGTGACATGTGATGGCACTCAGGATGATTTGTTCCATCACCTTCCCTGGCACTGAGGTCAGACTGACAGGTCTGTAGTTCCCCGGGTCTTCCTTCCGGCCCTTCTTGTAGATGGGCGTCACATTTGCAAGCCTCCAGTCAACTGGGACCTCCCCAGTCAGCCAGGAGACACCTGAACTCCAAAGCCAAAGACACCTTGAACTCCAGTCTTATCTTTAATTTGGGACCTGTAGAACCTATTCTAAGACATATTTTAGACTGTCTTGCCTGCTCAGCACTCAACAGGTGATACTCCCATAGCAATACGTGGAAGCTGCTGCGCACGGCCTCTCTGTGGCATGCATGTGTGTTCCAAAACACGAGGTGAACTGGTAGTATCCCTCTTTAGAGTCCCAGCTGAAACATGAGGCTACTCCAACAGGTGGATAGGAGAAGCAAATGTTATATTTCTCCTCATGTTGCCTGAAGGTAACAGCCTACAGCAGCCAGTACAATCAGTGCTTATAAGAAGGGATGAATTATACAAATCTCATCAAATATCTAAAAAAAAAAAAAGATAAATTCTCTTTATGAAAGTTGCACCTGTAAGAATGTATAAGTGTAATTTAATTTTCAGGTATTCTTTCCACAGGAAAAAAATGTTTTCAATTGTAGCTTAAATAATGTTTTTTACTTTACTTGGTCTAGTTAAGTTTAAAAGAGGTGTTTGTTTATTTTTAAACTCAGAAAAATGGAATATTCATTTGTTCGCATTACTAACCCTGATAAAATCAAAGTAGTACTCTGAGAAAAAGAAATACAGAAGAGAACATCACTTGTAGATCTTCCTTTCACTTAAATTACTTTAATCCACAATTTAGGCAGTTATTGAATCTACAGAATCTCTATCATCAGAATGCCTGTACCTTTTTCCATCATTTACATTTGACCAGGAAGTTGCAATGTTTTCTTTCAGATATGAAATGAACCACACATGAGTTTGTCACTGTACAAGTAGATTACTGTAGAGTGCTCCTCTTTATGGCAAGTTATTATAACAATTTGTTGCAGCAATTTGCTATGATGCTGTTGTAGTGTAACGAGGACAGTGGAGAGGTGTATAACTTTTACCGTGTAGAATTGTTTGTCTATAAAGCGGCAAGAAGGCCTGATAGAGATGTTACCAAGGGATTATTTCCAAAATACCTGTTAAGAGGACTCTGACTAAGGATGAGTAGACACAGAAGTACCTGATACTTGTCAGAGTTGCTAAAAATATTCTTGTTATTGTCAGGTTGCATAATAGCTTAACTCCCCATTAAAGTCTGGGTGGCATATCTGCTACCCAAGTGAATAAAGTGACAAATAATGACAGTGCTAGTAATGAATGAATTTGCCTTTCGGACGGTAATCTTTCATGTTAGCTCACATGCCAGTGCTTAAGGCAAACTATTTAAAACACAATTCACCTAGTGTGAATCTGACAACACACGAGTAACAGAAATGGATCACAAACATTTCTTTTTAACATAGGTCTCTCACTCATCTAGAAGCCATTTAACAGGCCATGTCATAAGGAATAAGAACAATTTTGACAATAGGTAATTTTCCTAAATAATAATTCATCTAAACGAAGATAAAGTAGTTTATGTGCATATATAGTATATATATTATTTTTAGAAGAAATATTTCTGGTTTTTATATATACATATATATATATTTATGTATGTGTTTTCATGTGTCTGTCTAGCATGCCTTTATATTTGAATATAAATATGTTTGTCATATTAGTTTAATATAACTGACTTTGTGTATATGCATTAATAACTCCTGAAACAGATTTTTTTTTAATTCACTGAACTTTAAAGAGAAGTCAAAGCTAGGGTTTGTTATAGTAACGTCATTACGTGGATTTAAACATCTAAAAACCATCTGCTTGTTCTCCTGAGGTAGCAGAAATCAGTGTCTCTCCACTGGAGTCTCCAGCTAGATTCTGTCAGCTAGAGTTGTGGTGTCAGGAATTTGGAATTAAAACAATTTTCTATGTCTTTAAAAAATATAGAATCATAGAATGATTTGGGTTAGAAGGGATCTTAAGGATCTCGTAGTTCCAACACCCCTGACATGGGCTGGGACATCTCCCACTAGACCAGGTTGCTCAAAGCCCCATCCAACTTGGCCGTCGAAACCTCCAGGGATGGAGCATCTACAGCTTCTCTGGGCAACCTGTTCTAGTTCACCGCACTCACAGTGAAGAATTTATTCCTAATGAATTTCTTCCTTTGTCCTGTCACAACATGTCCTTATAAAAAGTCCCTCTCCAGCTTTTCTGTAGTCCCCCTTTAAGTTCTGAAAGGCTGCTATAATATCTCCCCAGAATCTTCTCTTCTCCAGGCTGAGCAACCCCAACTCTCTCAGCCTTTCTTTATAGGAGAGGCGGTCTAGACCTCTGATCATCTTTGTGGCCTCCTCTGGACTTGTTTCAACAGGTCCATGTCCTTCTTATGTTGGAGGCTCCAAAGGTGGACACAGTACTCCAGGTGGGGTCTCACAAGAATGGAGTAGAGGGACAGAATCATGTCACTCACCCTGCTGGTCCTGCTGCTTTTGATGCAGCCCAGGATACAGTTGGCTTTCTGGGCTGCAAGCTCACATTGCTGGGTCATGTTGAACTTCTCATCACCTCAAAGTCCTTCTCCTTAGGGTAGATCTTGATCCATTCTCTGCTCAGCCTGTATTTGTGCTTGGGACTGCCCTGACCCAGGTGCAGGGTTTTGCACTCGGTCTTGTTGAACTTCGTGAGGTTGGCACAGGTCCACCTCTCCAGCCTGTTCAGGTCCCTCTGAATGGCCTCCCTTCCCTCCAGTGTGTCAACTGCATCATCCAGCTTGGTGTCATTAGCAAACTTGCTGAAGGTACACTCGATCCCACTGTCCAAGTCACTGACAAAGATGTTAAAAAATGTCAGTCCTGATGCTGACCCCTGAGGAGCACCAGTCATCATTGCTCTCCACTTGGACACTGAGCCATTGACTGTAACTCTGTGAGTATAGTCATCCAGCCAATTCCTTATCCACCAAGTGGTCCATCTGTCAAATCCATGTCACTCCAATTTAGAGACAGGGATGTCATGTGGGATGAAAAGGGGTACCATAATGTAACTGAAGTGCATTATTTGTTGTGTCATCGTGTCAGTCACTGGTTATTAAATGATAGAAATTACTCTGTGGTCTGTAAGGAACACTGGTGGTTTCAATTTAAAAATACGATTTAAAAGTAGAATAAACTGTACAGCAGTTACAACAAAAGAAGAAATTTGGTAGCATATACCTGGCAAAGGGGAAATTAGCAATTTTCTTTTTTCTGTAATACTTACGTACTTAAAGATACAATGAAAGCTTGATGAGATTTCCAAAGCCTAAAGCAAATATCAGAATTCCACTGGGTTATGAAATTACAGTATCTGTTCTACTGATCTGCTTGGCAAGGTTTGTGGAATTACACTGAATATTTTTGCAATCTGGGCTTGTATTTGAGTTTAGTATCTTGACTCCAGCTCATCCCCAATGAAGTAAGAACCTTAGAAATTATCACTAAACAGAGTATTCTGTCTCCTGATACTAAGAAAAAAAAAGTAAAACGGGGAGGGAAATGAACAAAATTCAGTATCTTAGAATTATTTCCCAAGGTTCATTTCTTTAACAACCTTTGTAGTCTTCATTTTCTGGCCTGATTCTTCTTTATTTCCATTCTCTTATCCTCTTTCCATTCTTCTATCTGTCTCCTCCTTTCACTTTATTTAAGTGACTTCTCCACTGTTTATCCGTGCAGCCAGATCTTTCTTCCACATACTCTTGTTTCCTTGAGTGTCTGTTTTTCTTACATACCTCTCATTCTACCCCACACCATCCCTGAAATAAATTCAGTCATTCCCTACTAGATGATGCTCCTACTGGTCCTGAGAGGGAGAAAATTGCCTATACAATATATACTAACCACATTATGGCATGCACAGCTGACATTATAAGAGTGTGAGGATTCATCCATCCCCAAAAGAGAGAGGAAGGGGAGAAAGAGACCAAGAAAGAAATTTCATTTTCCTAACAAGCAATCATTAAAAATAATTTTTATACTCTGACAATGACTTCCCTGTGCCTGGTCATGTGGAAAAAAAATAAGCAAGAAATCATGTTTCATAGAGAATACCAGGTAATTCTATTTGACAATGGGAATCAAGCACTTGGGGTGTTAGGTGTGTACAAATTAAAGCTCACTCAGCCATTATGTGGTCTATTTTAATCAAAAAGGTCTAGAGATTCTTAATGAAAACTACTATTTTACTTTTCTGTTTCCAGCATCTGTGGAAGCAATGAACAGTTGAAATATAGTATTGAAGTTTCTCCAAAATGCACATGCAAAGTAAGACTGTATAAGCACTTCCATTTAATGTTTCACAAGCTTGGGAGCACCTGCAAAGGACATTGAGAGTCTATAGGGTATGAAAAGTCAGTCTAACTGTCCAACACTGCCTAATATCAGGCATTCTATCACTCCCTACTGTCTACGTAACACAGGTTCCTAATTTCCTATGTTTCTAATTGTCTAAAATTGACAATGTGAATATTCCCTTCTCCTTCCTTTACTCTCCACCTGATTTTGCTGTGATCATGACAAAAATGAATTAATTAGAAGCACAGTCTTTGGATGATTGCACATGGCATTTTATATGCAAAATAAATTGCTTTGTGAATTGTAACATATACTAATAAGCACTTCTGTTTTAGGTGTGCAATGCACAGGATAGAATGTACAGTGCTGCATTTAAAAATATTTTCCCTTTAGGAAGGTATTTATCCACTGCACCAAACAGAAAAACCATATACTTTCCAATACACTGTTTTATTCATCTTCTATATTACATAAATGTTAGTTACTGGTTGCTCATTCTTTTCTTTATCTTGCTTTATTTTAAAAGAATGAAATTGGTGAGATGGCAGTCTTAGGGTACTGCAGGACTGCAAAATGACATCTGTAGGACATGGTCCACTACTTTGAAACTATCTTGAGTTAGACTATTGCCTATCAGTACAGTAGCAAATACCAAATAACATACTGACTCAGTGGTAAATGCAATGTGTGCTCTTAGATCTTGCTTTGCAGGAAATGATAGAAAATATTATAAAGCAGATTTTCTCAAGTCCTAGTAGGATCTTAGAAACTCTTATTACAGAGAATAGGGACTCCAGCTCTGATGCATTATGTTTCTGAGTTCCTATGATTGCTTTTGTGAAATTGTTAAATATGAAACAACAAAATAACATGCAGCCATATTTATAATGAATAACACTGACAAAGCAGTCAAGAGTAGCTTCTGGTTTATAAAATTTCTTTTTAATGTATTTATAATTTTTTTATATTTTTTTGCCTGTTGAACTGTGTGTAACCAATAGAGTGGAAAATAGCTCTCTGAAAGCTTAGATTCAGAAAAAGAATCTGTAAGGCTGCTATGAAGTATAAGAACTTGAAAATAACATTACTTTAAAAAATGTTCTAGACTCCTGGAAGATGATGAAATTCTTAGATTTTTTTGCCAGATACTAAACTTTCTGAGAGAATATCTTTTTCATTTGAATGTTCAGCCTGTTCTCTGAGTATGTAGCATACCAAAATTATACAAACATATCGCTTTTCCTGACTTAGAATGGAATCTGTTTGCTTAGTCAAGTCAGTGCACTTGCAGCAGCAATCTTCCTTCATACATTTCCTGCATGAAAAATGTTTCATTCTGATCTGTTGTTCCTCAATTTCTATTTATATCTATCATTCTATAATCTATGTAAGAAGATTCTGTGGTAGAATTCTTTGTGGTATTTAAAGATTTTATACTTGTCAGTTTTAATCTTTTCCATCTCTTCTATTTGATGGAATGAGGAGGTAGGTGTTTTTTCTTCATTTTCATTTTTTTCCTTGTAATCAAAAGATTTGTAAACTTGCAGTCTCACAGTGTTCAAACTCAAGCTTTTCTTGGTAAAGTTTACAACGAATTTCACACACAGAAGCCTGTCTTTGCTGTCAATAACTTTGACACAGAGCATTGGCTGGATAGGAAAATGGCTAAGTTTGCTTATAAAGTAAAGAACAGTATTTCTCAAAGTTTTTAAGAAAAAAAGAATGCCAAATTTTCCTGAAGTTAGTTCATTAAATCTGTACATGTACAGAAAAGAAATCTGTCATTGTCTGCCTGCAAATATACCTTTTGGTCCATATTCTATGAGTTGCAGATCAATAACCTTTACTGTTAAATTTCAACAGCAATTTTACCTAGTTGTCTGGGTTGAAATATTTTTAGGAAGCAGTTTATTCCAGCTGTCTTAACACAGTCAGATAAATCTCCTTCTGGAATTACCTCTATCCTTTCTGTAGACTAGTGAGAAAGAAATGCTAATCCAGTCAGTTAGATTTTCAGTTGTATAAACTAAATGGACATGACTCAAACTCAACTCATTTCACATGAGAATGGGAAGAATCCTAAGGAATTTGGTAACTTTAATAATTCTGTTGAAGATGGCATTGTGCCTATGATCCATGATAATCACAGGATTTGTTCCATGATCAAGAAATTAACTGAAAAAGGTTATTCAATAGGAATAATGCAATTATACAAAGGATAGTGTATACTAATAAAGGAGGTGTTATTCTACATGTACAAATTTTTCTCATTTATCCAAGACACTGATAATGAAAAAGAGATTTGCAGGTAAGTAAAAATGTAATTTTCACCCACATTAAATCTCCCTCATACTTCCACAGCAATGTAAATGCTCTTAGTGCAAATGAGAAGCAGGCTCCAAAGAGCTTTTCATCTAATGACTGTGAAAAGATTCATACTGCATTGCTACTACTGCCATTAACAACAAGAAGTCAGAATGAACTGTGGGAGCTCAAGTTTTGTAAATCAGAGCATAAGTACTGAGCAGTGGGCACCTGAAAACTGAGGCGAGTGCTTAAATGACACTCTGAAGTAGCACAGGGTATCAGTGATACGACATTAGCAGCTCTAATTTCTACCTCCCAGCACTCCTGAGCACCTCTGTACCAGACTGCCCAACTTTTGAAAAAAAGCATTGAAAAAATCCTTTCTAATAAATCAGAAGCAGACTGAGAGCATAGTAGCTTCTTTGCAGTTTTTATGAAAACATTCAAATACTTGAACAGTTATGTTTTACACATAGGATTTGAAACACCATAATCCAGTATTTCCTTACATGTTAAGGTGCCTAAAGATTGTGTTGCATTAAGTGTTTGATCTGGAGCTTTCTATACCAGAAAGCTTGAAGTCTGATAGACCGAAGGACCAAAGAAAGATAAAATGTGAAGGCTATGTGAGGGAAGAGGATGGGACAGAGGTGAAATAATGAGAAATAACTTGCACAAGAAATTTTTTTGAAGGGATAGAAGAGATTTCAACAGGGTACCCAAAGCCTGGGAGCTCTGTGCCAATGTACTTTCTGGGTGATAGCAAGTCACTTGCAGCAAGCTTTTCACTCCTCTATAATTTCATGCCTGGTCTAGATCTGTGCGAGTACCTGTATAGAGGGAACTGCAACGTCAACTTGTACGTGTCCTAAAACAATTTGTGCTTACACTTATTTTATTCCTAATGCTCTAAAATCCACTTGTTTACTTAAGAAACCATAACATTAGATGTATGAGTGCAAAGTAGGACCGGCGATTCAAATTTAAGATTATTTCAACCATGGTTTCACATCATAGCCTATAGAGACAAGATGTCTTATCAGACTGAAAGAGTCCATCATTATTTTTTATACCAATTGATTGTTTTCCACTGACATGAACAAGAGAATGCTAATTTACTGAAAGATATTTTTGGGGTGGTTACTTTTTGGTGTTTTTTTTTTGTTTGATTTGTTTTTGTTTGATTTGTTTTTGTTTGTTTGTTTGGTTGTTGTTGTTGGTTTTTTGGTTTTGTTTTTGTTTTTTTTTTTATCCTGAGAAGATTAAAGGGCTCTGCAAAACAGGATATAAAAAACAAACAAACACTAGACTTAGATGCATTCCCTGCACACAGAGGGAAGAGTGGATGAGTTGGGTTGTGTGGATGAGAAAAGGGAAGAAAGGGATGAAAAATCTATGTGGTTGAGGGATCTCTTTGGATATTTGTGTGTGAACTTCCAGCAAGCAGTAGAGGGTGTCAGACAGTATTAGGCAACTTTCATATGTAAAAAAATTTAAAAATAATTTTAGTTAGCTTAAAAAGTAATGGAAAAGTGAGTCACAAAGGACAGTGGGAGAAGATATATGTTACAGGGGATGGAAGATGAATAAGAAAGGTTTTCAATTATCTCTCATGTGGTTAAAGTTACAGTAACAATCTTGCAGTTAAATAGTTATGAACTGGGGACATAGTCTATGTTTGTTTTCTCTCTCCAAGATTCCTAGAAGTTGTACATTTCATGAATTGGAAACAGAACTCTACCTCCACAAAAGTGTTTAGGTAAGAGGTGGAGTTCTTGGAAGACAGGTGCAATAATCCTTTAATCTTTTAAAAATAAAACAAAACAAGGAAATTTGATTATAGTATACCTTTAATAATGCAGAAGTAAGAGAAGTCTGCATTATCTTAAAGATAGGGCTTTCAGGACCTTCAGATTACTAAATAAAGCAAATCTGAAACCTTGTTTGCCCAAGACTATGAGTAAAATTTATAGTAAAGGTGGAAAAGCCATTGAACCTTACCATTAGCCTAAAGTTATTTTCTTGTTGTATCAATAAAAAGCAACTTTATTAAGATAAATGTCCTGCTAAAGCCTTCAGGACCCATTACATGTTATTTTCAAATAGTGAAATACATGCTCTTATGTTACAGAAAACAAACATGTTTTAGTAAATTTGTCTTGCAAATAAGAGTTCTGGTCTACTCCCATCTCTGTACTCAATTAGTGATCTGATCTGTGTCTACTGATGCAAATAACGTTGCTTTGATTTGAGACCAGCAGTTCTAGATCATTCCATAAAAGCTATATTCTACCTTGAGTGTTAAGTTGAGGAATAACAAATCTTCCTTTGTTTCTTCCTCACTGAAGAATTCCTTTTCACCAGAGCAAGACTCATTACTCTTGGTTGGCTGCCATGGTACTCTTTCCTCTGCAAAGCTTTCAGCTCTTTACTAAACAGAAACAAAGGGACGTATTACTTTTTTCTCCCTCCTCTAGCCATTAGTAGCTCGAAAGCTAACTGAGTGTAGACTGCACCTTTTACTAATAGGTGGTGCTCTGGTGGGAGCACATATAGCCTGATTACTCACTACTGTATTTTACTAGGGTTTGGTTCTGTTGTGTATTTAATTTAAAGCATCTGAATTGAACTTTTGAACTCTTCGCTATCAGTAGAGTAGAGGTGCATAATTGTGCATAAGGAACATATGCAAAGATTTCTTTAGCATGTTTTACAAAAAAAAAAAAGAAAAAAGCAGAACAGAAGGTGGGCATTAACCTAAGGTTCTGCAGAATTCTCAAAGCCAGATTTGAACTACCTCTATGCAGACGTACTAGCGTAAACAGGTTTTGTAGAATTGTTTTCAAGAACACATTAGACATATTACACATGCAGTAAACGTAATGCAAAATGACATAAAGTCTGGAATATAAAATAATAAGTTCAAGTCAATGATTAACTGCTCAGATATTCTATTTCTTTAAATCCATTAACAGATGCTGAATTACATGGCAAAATATGGCCCACATAAATTTATTCCATGAATAAACTGAATATAATCAATGCTATTCCAAGGACTAACAGATTCACTTAATTTGGCTAGGCTTTAAAAAGGAGCTGTGATTAGTTTTTTCAGTAAAATGAAACACTGAGTTATTTGATGATTCCTACTCCAATTAGATGAGGTTTGCTGTGTTCAAACTTCAGTGGGATTCTTTTGGAATAATATATGACATCCAAATTAATACTGGAAGAGTTCATCACGATTAATGTCATTACAATAAATACTAAAGGGATTAATAAGGATTTCCTACTTGTTGCGAAGTGTAGAAGCCCTAGGGGCTTTGCCATCGAAGAACACTGGGGTGGCCTCATCTTGTCAGATCTTTTGGATTAGAGATATTAAATAAAAACATCTGTAAATGCCTACAAGATTTACATTACCTCTTTCTGTTATAAATGACATTGCTAACTCTACTGCACTTTTGGGGCTCATTTAATTTAGCAGTTCCTTCAGAAAGCACTTCATAAAAAACATTTATTGAATTAATTGTGAAATTTCTAATTCACTATGCATTTATAAGCTCGTCACCACCTGTAAACTCTTCTCCCAGTTGCCTTGTAGAGGCAAAACTAGAACATTTTATGTACCATTAAAGTGAAAATTCAAGCAGTCCTAATGCTCTGGTCTTGTCATACAGCACTCTACAGACATGTCAAGAGTGAATTTTGCTGCCATTTGATTTGTGCCTTCCTTCCAGTTGGCTGTTATAAATGGGGACCAAATATTAAAGGCCCAAATCTCTCACACCTAATATTGCCTGGTTTTAACATTGCAGCTAGCTGAGATTAATGCTACTGAATTACAAAACTCAGTAAAATAAACTGCATATGGCTAAATTTTGTAAGCAGTTACCTTTTGGCAAGGGTTCAAAGTTACACCCTCATGGTACAAGCAACTGTTTAGAAAATACCTAAACTAGAGAGAAAAAAATACCCTTAGAGTTTGATGAGCTTTCTGAGAGAAAATCTGTATTTCCTTCTTGAAGAGAATAATATACCCATTTTTGAGTGTATATGAGGAAAACTGAACATTAAGCTACACTTTTAAATCTTTCCTGTGTGGTTTGGAAGGACTCTTATTCAGAGAAATACAGTCTTATTCTAGCAATATCCTCTATAAAGTTATGAATGCAACATGGCTGCAAAGGATGCTTTTAGGAGTACTCAGGTTTCTCAGTCTCAGTCCGAGTCTCATCCTAGCTGTCTTTTTTGGTATATAATCTGTTTTATTACTTAAACTCCCTCTGATACATGAACAGGTAGGTATAACTAGAAGACAGTAAATGTTATAGATTTTAAAGATCAGTGAAATAAATAACTTTTTGGACAATTTTCTCTTTCATCACTGATGACAGAAGGAATCTAGAGGACTTTCTTAGGCTACAGACTTAGAGGTGGTATTCAGCTATCTAAAGATATGTAACTACCGACATCTGAAATGTCCTAGGATACATGAGACATGCACAACTGGAGATCAGGCAGGATATTCTAGGACATTTAGTTGTCTCTCCTTTTGCAAATGAATCCCATCCTTAACTTTCAGATACCTGCATTGTGGTGACATAAATCCTAACCCGTCATAATATAAATTATATGCAAAAAGTTGTTATCGCTATCAGAACTATTTTAAACAGTTCTTTCATTTCAAGCCTTTGTTTATATCCAGTATTCAGGCACTGGTACAAAGACAGAACTGATTCTGCTCAAGGATATTTCCCAAATCTTTTTTTCAGTCATGAATAACCTTGTTAAGAGCTTTGAAATAGAAGCATCCCATTTAAAATGTTGTTATTTAATAGGAATGTAAAGATCTTGTCAGATAAAATTCCTAAATCCCAATGGGAAAACATGAACATTTACCCATATGAAAAAAATATGGGTCAAAATATGGTCTTCTGAACTATTCTGCACTACCAGAAGAAAAGACTCAATATTTCTAAATGAAGATTTCCTGTGCTTCATATTTCTGTTTCTGTTGGTCTAAGTATGTCCATTCCAAGATCTGCATCAAGTTCTGTGCTTCCAAGTTTAAGCTGTAGTAAAAGACACTGTTGTTGCATTTATCATGTAGAAACAGCAGCCTGTTGTAGTATCCTGTTAATCCTAATATGATTTTACAGTTTGTATAGCAGCTCCACACAACACAGATGTAAATGGTAAATCTAGTTGCCTGAACTGTTCATTTTTCCTAGAAAACTACACTTGAGATGACTCAATAAATCTCTTCACAGCCCTGGGAGCCAAGAAATGAGAATTACGACACAGGAAGAACAAATACGGCCTTTGCAGAGTTGCAAATGCACTGTAAATTATATGGGGTTTAGTATAAGTTTGTATGATGCTATAAACAGTATTTTATCCTACAGGTGTGAATGATGCCTGACATTTTGTTACCTCACTATTTGTGTGTAAATAAAATAACTTGCAAGTAAAATCAGATTTTTAGGCCCTGTTGCTGGATTTTGTACAGCACAGAAGCTTTCTCACAAGGTTCAACCTCAAAATAAAGAAACATTCAAGAAAGCAACCCATCTTATGCATGGAATGATAAATGCAAGGATTGACTTAGTGAATGAGTTAGAGTAAGAACTGGAAATCTGCATCAAATCACACATTTGGGTAAGATGAGCAGCAAAGTTCATGGAAGGAAAGAGGATAAACTTCTAGCTTCGAAACATAGAAGAATTATTCTGGGGAACCGGCAGCAAGATTCCAGAACTAACCCACAGATGCACAGGGTACCACATCAATTAAGTTTTCATGGGATATTACTGGCTGATTTAGTATCCCCTGCAGTGACAATATAACATTAAGACTTAGCTTGTTCATCCTTCAAGAGACTGGATTCCCTGGATTAGAGTAGTAGGCAATACCTCTGCCTATGGGTACTGTGGAAGAAGGGAATAGCATGAGGAGACAGGAGTATGGTCAGCGGTACAGGAGGTTCTAAAGCAGCTGTGAATCCGATGCCACAAAAGATTATTCAACCCTGGTTGTGTGAACTTGTGATAAATATCAGGGTTTTTTTAATGTCTGGGGTCAGTGTGCTGACACATTACAACACTTAGTTTCTGTTATACAAGGAATATTCCATAAGCAGCAACTAGAAATGCCACATTAAATATCTGTGTGGAGTCTTATTTTCCAGAATTGCAAATGTGCTACTGCAACTAACATACATGCAACTAATTTGTGAACCATCTAGGTACTGAACTCATGTAGTACAGCGCTAAGAATCAGCACAATTAATAAATTCTTGATTAATTAAAGGATATACAGTCGATGAAGGCAATATCTTCATTGAGATTTTCTTCCTCATATTGTAGCAGGAGTTTTATCTTTTTTTTTTTTTGAAAAAATATTCTGAATTACCTTCGCTGTTCAAATCTATGAACTGTGCTTCTTAGAGGGGAAAAATGCCTGCCTAGGACAAAGAAGAGATGAGCTGGTTGTTGCTACTGGCGGTAACAGTAGTGTATAGAACAGTATCTTAGTGTGTTACTGGCATAATACTGATTAGTAGAGCACGCGCACCTGTGGATGCACAGGCAAAGCCTGGAGACAAACTCACATTCAGGAACTGAAATATGAGAGAGGGTAGCTTGCAGGGTTGGTATGAATAGAAGACAACTTTTTTGTGATTGTTAAAAGAAAGCTTGATGATATGAAGAAGTAGAGGAAGAAACTACATTGACTGAAAACGTGTGTTCCTAAATAAGGGAACCATTTCATTTCAGTGGGTGAGCATTTTTCAGCGCTGAAGTCTCTGGAACATAACTTAATAGATACTTGATATTTTTCCTCTCCTGAAATAGGTGCTGGGTGTTTCTCTGAAGGTTCATTTGGTGACTCAGTCACAAAGCAAAGAGACACCACACCAAGAACACAAATATTAGTCCTGTTCAGTGATTTTGAGCAGTGAATACAAGTGGCAGTGGCACAAGTTTTGTTTATGGAGATAGGTCATAAAACACTTACTGAGCTATTAACACTTGCTCTAAGTTCAGATTAGTTCAGGAAGATGGATGTTGCACTGGGGGACTTCAGTCTCTTAAAACACCATTGAGAGCACAAGCAAAGGAGGAGGAAGAATAGCAGAAGAGAAGAAGGTGAATGACCATAACACTCAGTTTGGAGAGAGGAACAGGAAAGGAACTGAACCAGAAAATTAAATGGTCTGATACTGACTTTGAATAATAGCTATGGGTCACCCTGAATCTTACTGTACTGGAAATGCACACATATTAACACTCCCCAGCTGTGATCAATTTTGTTGAGGTGCAAGACATTTTCTCTTTCTCTGTTTTATTCTCCCCCTTTCCCTATATGAATATACTTGTATACATTAGTAAGGAAGATCTACCCACTTAAAATACTATTCCATAGTAAAGTCTCCTTTTAAATATTTTGGAAAATTTGGTTATTTCCTTCTCTTTTCATTAACTCCTTCTGAAAATTTGGTCCTCCTGTGAGTCCTTCACTCATCAGAAACTAATTATTATTGCCTTCAATTCAGGTTTGGCCACCTGGGTCGAGCTATCAGAGGTGGCCTCATGGGAAATCAGACTTGCTGAGATATTTGTTAGCACCGCCAGTTACCTCTCTAGTGGGAGGCACTTTTTTCTGATTTCATTAACTCTTTTTCTCTTTTCCTGGTGACCACTCTTTCAAACCCACAATCATTGTATTCCCACAGTGAGCTGAGGCAGCAAAACACCCAAGCCATGGATTTTGAGTTGTAAAAATTATAGCTGGAAGAGATCAATTAGGTTATCCTACTAGCATTGCAGGATTATATCCCACACTACAGTTTTCTACTGTTTTATTCAGCTTGATTTTAAAAGCCTCAAGGGATAGGACTTTTGCACTTCCTCTAGAAGACCTTTCAACAGTTTAATATAGCTTACTGTCAATAGGATGATTTATTGTTTTCTTTCTTATTTACATATTCCTCTGCATAATGCATTTCCATGACCCTTAAGTTACATTCTTTTGAAAATATTTGAAATCAAATATTCTTCCTTGATGGTGTCTTGACTGTATATAGGGTTTGTTTTTCAGCATAAATAATAGACATCTGCTATGGAACACATAAAACTTTTGGCTATTTTCTATTCTTTCACAAATGTACCTGTTGGAAGGATACCAAGAAATGATCCTTCTAAGGGAATTCCTACTTAAACAACTCTAAGCAAAGAAAAGGTAAGGATTATTGAAACTAGAAAAAATAATACAGACTATTTCTGGCTAAAATGACCTTTCCTAAAGAAAACAAGCTCACTATATTCAGCATTTTCTATTTTTTTCCTCAAGATAGTGTTTGGTCTTCTGTGTCCCTGATCTGACCTTGACAAAGTCACCACTTCTGTTCTTTTGGCTAATCTGTAAATATTCTTCACCCTCTTCTTTTCCTATCATCCACTCCCACTGACAGTGATTTCCAGTCTAAATTATCATTCACATCAGCTTTGACACTCTGGTATCCAAACTCTTTTGTTACAGCTCAGCTACTGGTAGTAATTACACCTCCCTTCCCATATTTCACTACTATTCCTTAAAACTTTCTGGTCTATACCTAACAAAATCACATAGATTCAACTATAGATAATGTCTTTCAGAGTCACTTCCTACTCCATACCTAGTGCCCACCATGAACACTTGTGAACTTTCAATTCTTCTCCATATCACCAAACCCTTTCTTTATTCTTATTTTCCTGTTCTCTAATGCTCTTGGTCAGTGCTGTGGCTTTTTCCTCACAAAATGACCTTGAACTGTTCTCTTCTCTCTTCACTTTCACTAGCAAAAGCCCATGTCCCAGTAGAGTCTTCTCTTAATTACTGCAAGTATAGCTCTTCCAGGCTCCTAGAGCTCTATTAATTTTTTTCATGGTTTCTACAGTATCTATACACCTTGCCTTAGAGAACATTTCTCATTTACATGTATTAATTTTTAACTCCTTGTTATGCTGCTCCCTGGCCTTGTCCATGAGGTCCTGCCCAAAGCCCATTATGCACTTCCAGATTTTATTTGAATTTCCTCATTGGAAGGACCATCTTCACTCCTATTTTTGCCTTCTTTATTTGTTGCAATGCATGCCTGGAAAATCAAAGACTTTTAAAAACCATTTAATTCTCCTTTGTTTAAGCAGGGGTTTGCCTTATCCTTCCTAAGCAATTTGTTATGTCCAGTGTATGACGGGATGCAGTTCACAAATACAGGCATAAGTGTCATCATGTATGCATTAACAGGGCATTGACAAAACAGAAGGGATGAATAGAAGAACATGAAAAGAGTTTGTTAAGGATAACAATCAGGCCAGTAGAAACTATTCAGGAAAATCCTTTGAATTTAAGAAAATATTTGGATGAAATTAAGAAAATATTTAATTCTTGTAAAATGTGCAATAAACGTATAATTGCTGTTGCAAAAATATAATTGCTAGTATTTTGCATAGTTATGGTTACAATAAAACAGGTTTGTGATAACTATTTCTAAGTCAAAGCCCTAAAAATGATGATCTCTTACTGCTTTACCTCTTGAAGTGGTATATCAAAAGAAAAAGCAGGCCCCAGCTTGGTAAATAAAGCAAACCATTCAGAACTTTCATATGTTCTGCTGAAGAGTTTGACTGAAACGTGCTTAAGAGTTTCATTAAATTAGTATTTCAATTTGTTTTCATACAAAAAAATTTTCAAATTTTAAATTTTTTTCTCAAAACACTAAAACAGTCAAACTAAGCTAAAATAAAAATGAAGGAAAACATTTTCTGTTGTTTTCATATTTTCTAGGCAACAGTTTGCCTTAAAAATACTTTTCTTCATAGCAATAAGTGGTTTAAAACAAAAACATATTCAGCTATGCCTAAACCAGATATCTGTCTATCCTGGGGAATCAGAAAGTAATTTGTACTGAATTTAATCTTATGCTAATACAGTTAAAGTTTATGTTACTTAAATATCATTCTCAGAAATGTTATCTTTTAATTTTAATTTTTTATTTGAATAGGACAGATAAGGAACTGGAAAGAATGCAAATGATAATGACTTCAGAGACAGGGATGTTTTGTCATTTGTCACTGTCAAAATCCATCAGTAGTATGGTACCATGAGAGGGAACTACTGAAAGATGAAAAAATTTACTGGAACAATTAAGCATGATATTGAAGTGAAATTTGGAGCACTGCCCCTAAAGAAAACTAATACTTTATTAGTTGTTGCGAAGCAAGGAAATGTAGATAGGGAACCATAATTTGTCTTCTTTTCGCCCTCAGGAGCTCCTTCCACTAACCTGCCTGACTTAAAATTTCTAGCTTGCTTGATAAAATTACAGACTTACGAACATTTCACTAGGCTGAGGAGTAGGACAGTAGGAGCTCCTTCCCACCCTCTTCCCTGACCCATGGCAGACACAGAGACTTCTGCTTTCTGATTCCCTCCTAGTCCTTATCAGAGTGAGGACAGGTTCTCACAGGCTGGATAGAATCAGCAAAGGGATGGTGGAAAGAGTAGGAAACGAAAAGAGAAAGGGGCAGAGAGGGAGTTACATTTCAGCAGTTTTTCAAAGGCAGAGATGATAGTTAGGCATCCAGACACTCTCCTCCTCCTGTTTTTCAACAGCTCAGTCAGGAAGGCAGAACCTAATAGAGTCTTTGAACTAATTCAGTTTCTGTAATTTAACATGGATCATTGACTTGTGCCTGTGGGATTTCTGAGTGGTCTCTCGTCCAAGTGCTAAGCAGGCTCTTGAGTACTTAAGTTCAAGACAAGATCAGGTACATTCAGATGATATGACTGAATCCACCACAGTCCCTTGTCTTTTTCCTTCTAAAATCAGTCGTGAGAAGTCTAAAGGATCGTGGTATCATGAGGACAGAGGCTCTTCACTGGCAGGATAAAAAGTGCAATTCCAAGAGCTCTGAAAAATATTGTACTTCACAGTTGATTGGTTAAGCGTTAACATACCCTGAAGAGAGAGTTGTTTAAATGTTCTTTTCCTTAAATCATAAAAATGGGAACTTGAGGAAGCAAAAGGAAATGAAATATCCAAGGCCACACCAAGAATCTTCGTCAGAGTTCAGGACATATTCACCTTTGCTGCCAAGGCTGTGGTTCAGGTCATACTAAGCTACTTAGTGCTTTTCTAATTCCGGTACTGTAGAACTCCATGAGTTCATTTTTGCCTTGTTATAGGGCATGAAGTATAGTGATAAATGGCGAATATTTTAATCAGATATAAATTATCATATTTTGGTCCAGATATACTATAGTGTGACAGCCTTAGAGGTATTGAATACTTTTAAGCACAACAAAAGTCATATGAGGTATGTGGTATTATTGTTATACATTGTTTTATCTGTTTTGGGTTACTCTGAGTTTCCCATCAGAATATTATTTATAGTGAAATAAAATTACTTTATTTCTCTTTTTGTCCAATATATTTTTAACACTTGAAAACTTTAAAGGCACAAGTAGTAGACAGTCTTACAATTTATCCCAACTAATCTGTCTCTTCTTGAAAATTTTGTGCTACCATGTGTGGCATCAATGATAAACACAACAATCAGGTTCCATAATAAGCAGAAGGACAAACAGTTCCCTGCCTTCTGTGGTAAGTTAATGCATTTTATGACATTTCCAGAGCCACCCTCTTCAGTCATCTTTCATCAGTAAAAGCATTATGCAAGTTAACAAATAACTTCAGTTAACAAATAACAATAACATTCAAGAAAATGCTTGACAATTTGCATTATGAAATTAGTGATCAAACTGGAGTACCTTTTTCCAAAAGCACTAGAGGATCAATCAAGGCCAAAATGCCTCAAAAGAGAAGGCAAAATAAAGCATAGAGAAAGTAACCATGTCTTTGTTGTTACCAATAGTGAGAATGCTTGGTAGCCAACCAAACAATTCCATTTCAGTGTCAGTATTTTTCAGTTTGTATAAAGCAATTTGTTAAAGGCACTAAGCTTCCTTTATTCAACTGTAATGGGCAATTCATTACTCCTGGCCTTTTTGAAAAGTTGTTGCAGATTAATTAGAAAATAATTCCAGCATCCCACAAAAGGCTGAGCTGGTGTAATCAGAACTAGAAGCCTGTATCATATTGACTCTTTGCACAGCTGAGGGAGAGAACAAACCTAGTGTGGTTCAGATTTGGGATACTATTGCCACATGTTTGATCACAGAGCCTAGAGGATCTAATTCCTCATTTGCAAATATTTTACTTATGGAATCTCAATAATTTTCATAAATAATGGACACCCAACTGGGAAATCCCTTCAGAGATCCTGCTCTACCAAGTGCAATTCAGTGGCCTTCCAGTTCCCTTACATGGGATCTCTACTTCTGGCATGTTGTAGCTCTTTAGGCTGATCACCTCAGTCCTAATACAAAGCCTGTGGCAACCAATGAAAAGAGTGTTCTGCTGATTTAAAGGATAACTGGATTGGACTCAGTTTATTATTTTTGTTGTTACATTTTTAACTGTAAAATATATTTTGAAGGTTAGATTTTCTTTCCTTCTTTCCTTTTTACTTTTTCCTTTTTTCTTTTTTCCTTTTTTTCCCTTTTCCCCTTTTTCTTTTTTTCCCTTTCCCCTTCCTCCCTTCCCTTCCCCCCTTTCCCCTTCCCCCTTTCCCCTTCCCTTCCCCCCTCTCCCCCCCCCCCCCCTTTTCCACCTTTCCCCTTTTCCCTTTTCCCCTTCCCCTCCCCCCCACCTTTTTAAAATTTAGACTACAGATGTTATCTTCCAGTTAATAACTCAGTCAGACTTTTCTCATTTTTCCAGCAAAAGCTCCCAAAGAATCTGCTCTCACAAGGTATTAACACAGCTCCACATCAGCAGGATGAAATGAACACCATCGGGATGAAATGAACTCCATAGCTCCTGTGTCAATAGATATTTATTCTTCCAGAGCTTCTGTTTAACTCTCATGCTGGAACCTTTTGTATTGATTGCATAAGCTTCTGAACATCTAAATCAAATGTTTCTCATGGTCTTTGATATAACTTATGTCTTCTTTTAACTTTGCTCATTATATTTTAGTACGATCATTAATTATCTTTCATTATTTATATTCACTGAGTGAAGCAGCTGTTTATAGTTTCTTTACAACAGAACATACTTTCTGTTTGAGACTTTTTATTTTAAGACTTTATCTGCCAGGCTTTAGCTAGCATAGAATCATGAAAATGGTTATTGACTTTCACTTCTAATACAATCTCATTTCATATTGTACATTTACATTATTTTCTGCATTTCAGCGATGATTATTATGCTAAAGTGCTATGTTTGCAATCCTGTCAGCATTGTCTTTTTAAAAGGAAAACTTTTTTTGCTTGAAGAAAATTTGTCCATTGTTCAACAATTCTTAAGTGCTCCTAGAGAGAGATCTACAGTCTACAGAAGATTGGCAGGATTTTTATTCTTTCATGATATTTCTATTTTTGGAGGAGGCCTAAGTGAGCTGCCATTGATATGAATCATTGCTACATTCATAGTATTAAACTCTATATTTAACGGATGTTGCCAAAGCCGAAGAAAGGATGATGCCAAAGGAAATGGACATTTCTTTGTGAAGGAGTTTGAAATGAGAGGCAGCTGTTCAAGATGCGGGGCAGATAGCCATGGCTGGTAGGGATGGAAAACGCTGAGGGTTATCAATATCAAATTGCAAAATCAATATCCTTTTACACCAGCTTCATGGGAATGACACCAAATGGTTCTTGATTTCCTAGCATCGCTTAAATATCACTCAGTTGAAATGCCATGGGAGGCACATGATGAATGTAGACTGCATTGAACAGAGGCAGGGCTTGTGGTTGGTTACCTTGGTGACAGCAACAGGCCTATCCTTCTGTAAATAAGAAGAGTGGAAAAGACAAAATAAATGGGAGAGCTGCAGAAAAGAAAGGTTGGCTAGGGCTAGTCAAGGCCATCTATGTGCATAGACAAAATACACATTTATTTAGGGAGATAAACAGCTGGAGACAGCAAAGTGGTTGTTGTCACCTTTTTTTCTTTGTCAAATTCATATGGCAGATACTGGAAGTGATATGAAGTGCTGAAGATGTAGAGGAAGAACTAGCAGCCCTTCAGCTCTGTAGAAACCCCCCATTCCCTCCTCCTCCCCTAGTGCCAGCATCCCAGAAACAGCACGAGTAACCTTGTATTTCTGAGGCTTTTCCTAGCTCTGTGTCCCAGTTCCATTACTCTCAGGGCAAGAGTAGCTCAGTTGGCACTTTCTAGGCATTAAGCATGATAAAATTTAGTTTTAGTAAGACTTTAGGAAGTCTTTAATGAATTTTGATGCTGCATGTTTCCTTTAAAAGACTAAATACAGGAGACTAAATCTGAAAGGAAAGTCAGGTGAAAAACTGAGATGAGGGAGCTGGGATAGAGAAGAAGCAAATGGGTGAAGAAGATCAATGGAAAATTGAGAAAGGTTTGTCAAGAAGCCTATAATGCTAATCAAGGTACGTAAGCCAATTTTTTTATGATGATTCACTAATTATTTTTTGCAAGTACCTAGTGAACTCCTGGCATTTGATTTGCAGAAATGATGAGCAGTCTGTGCAAGAATGATACCAACAGGGGCTATGTGCAGAGCTTATAAAGTGTGAAGTAATGTTAAGTGCTTGAAAAAATAATTTCCTCAGTGACTTAAATTGGCCACTTCAAATCTATGGATTCTGTGGACTTTAATCTCTCCAAGCCTTTGCATCTAAACTGCAAATGGAAGAAATGTTTTGAAAGGGTGCTGTGAAAATGAATGCATGATAGAGATGAGTTACACAGAAAAGCCCATGAGGAAATTAATAATTCTGTCTTCTGAGCAGTGTTATAATTGCGTGCAATAAATAAGGCCTAGAGCTGCACAGTGAAGAATAAGGAGAAAACAAAATACTGAACTGCTGCTCATTAAATGAGCACTGTCTCTTCTGTGCTTTGAATGAAGTAGAGGTCCTCTGGGAAAAAAAAGAATGTGACCATGTAATTAAAAAATATATCATTATGTGTTCAAATGAGGGAGTTGGATTAAGGCAACTTGAATTCTGACATATTCTAATTTTGACTGCTTTCTATGCAGATTTTTTTGCAGTCCTTGGAAACCAAAACTGTATGCTAGTTTATGACAACATACAGTCTCCACAAGAACCTTGGCTCTCTTTCACCAATTTCAGCCAAACTTGGCAAAATTTCAAGGACACTAAAGGAGGCACACAGCTTGAGGTTAAATATGTAAATGTAGGTTTCTTAAGATAGTGGATATGAACAGAGAGTGGGCGTCCAAATTCCTGATACAGTCAGTGGAGAAATAGTCTCAGTTCCATTGCTCATACAACCGTCCAGTGCCATTTAATATGATCCTTCATGGTTTCTCCCTGCCACTGCAGAAGAGTCTATTATTGGTCCTGTGTCAAATATGGTTAACCCACATGGTGAAAAAGTGCATCTCAAATAATGGTGGACACCTGACTATAGAATCATGCTCTGAGGCAATTCAGTTGATGAGAGAGTTGGTGTCCCCAGGAGTAAATTTATGAGCTGAATCATTCTCTAGGCTCAGCTGGCTGGATTGACAAGATCTCCATAGACTAAAATCAGAGCTGAGAGATATAATGTTCCCTTAGATACCTAAATGTGGATATCTAATTTTAGATGTCTTGTTATGAAATTGAATCCTGTGTTAAGTACCTGAAAAAATGTTATGTTCCTTTAATATACCTCTTTGTAGGAAAGATTGGGTAAACTCATCCATTGTCCTTTATACCTCAGCAAATCCCTTGCCAGTTAGCATGCATACATGAGCTGATCATTTGGGGCACATATAGCTCATTATTAGCTGTGGTGCCTGTTCTCTTCTTGTCCAGACAGAAGACAGAAACATAGATAGTGCACATGGGAGGAAACAGGGAAAGGAATCCTGGGGGGGCGGAGCATGGGAGACAACAGAAGATATTGTCTGGTGATATGAGAAGGATCTGGAAGTAATGCAAACAAGCTGCTACATAGGATGTGGTATTGCAATAAGAAATAGGTGACACGTGAAATGTATGACAGAGGTCAGTTGCAAATATGGTTTCATTGATTCCTTGATTCACAGAAAATGCATTTTATAATATGTTTAACTTTGGATAGTTTTTTAATAATTTATTCTCTATAAAGAAGAATGCGAATCCTTTACCTTTAAATGTTAGTTTCTGTTTTGGAGGGATACTGCCAATTGCTCACTTTGAGTCAAGTGATGGGCAAGTAGGAATACACTAGATGTATTGCTCCTATCAAGACACGAGTTTGTACTATGGGTTCATGCCTCTTTTGTCTCCTTTTTAGCATCAAGACCATATATCTTAGTCTGAATCAAGAGGCTTAGTATAGATCTTGTAAAGGCTTCCCATAAGGTGAGTCTCACAAATAAATAAAGTGCAAGGTTTTTACACTTCTATGAAAAATTTCAAATTAGTTTGCAGCGCTGTACCAGATTTATCTTGTGTCCCTGTACTTGTCCATTGTCCATAAGCAGGTTTTGGTTTCTCAGATGAGGTTATTAGCTATCTGAAGTTACCTGTAGAGTTCTTAATATATCAGGATGATAAACTAAAATAAAATCCACACAGATGAAATGCCTTGAATGCTGTTCATGAGGCTGTTCATGAGGCATCTTTGGGATGTTAGGCCTTTTATATATATAAATGATGACATTTTCTAGAAGCCTCTGCTGAAAATAATCTTCCTTTACCACCAAAGTAGAAGGAAATTTCTCTTTTTGGTATCTACTTCTTCTAGTCTGTACATTACATCCACAGAAAATCTTACAGATTCATCTTAGTATCTCTCCATTCCTGTCCTTCTCTTCCCTTACATTTGTTTTCAACAGTCCTTCTCTTTCCTTTCAATGATCTTCACTG
Source organism: Mesitornis unicolor (assembly GCF_000695765.1). NCBI lineage: Eukaryota > Metazoa > Chordata > Aves > Mesitornithiformes > Mesitornithidae > Mesitornis > Mesitornis unicolor. Next base: position 1,394 of record NW_010164846.1, on the reverse strand, counting down.
GGGAAAGAACAAGGAGAACTCAGTTAAGTTTTGCTGCACACCAGTCAGTGTGTTTATGCCATCCATTTACCACATGTCTCTCTTCTTTATTTTATGTGTCACTCAGTTTCTCATCATGTCCTGCCTCACTTCTCTCACACACTTTACGAGGTGCTCTCCATAAAGGATGTTCTTGCTTGTTCCCTGCAACAGATTGTACTTCTGCTGTCCCTTTTTCCTTCCTGACCCACTGCTGCCTGAGGCCTCCATCTGTGTCTGCTCTGTTCGTTGGTGGTAGAAACTGTTAAGTAAATTGAGTGGTGTTTCAGGTAACGCAGCCATTAATCAGTGCTGGAGTATGGCTAATGTAAACCTCCCATGTAAAGAACCACCAGGAGCCACGTTTAGTCACCCTAATCTACTTCTGTCATTGTAAAACAGGGCTTCAGCTCATCCAGCTCCTGAGCCTGGTGCAGAATCAAAACTATGCTACCATGGATAATTCCCTTTGAGAGGAAGTTTAGACACTTGATTCTATTTTTCAGTTGATTGGTCCCTTTCCAGCTTACATTACACCCCTGCTTGGATTGTCAATGAATTTCTAGCAGCAGCAGCAACAGTCATTTTACGTAGCACATCCTGTTGTGGGCTGTGTATGAAATTTATGCCTTTAATTTTTGTATATAAAGCTTCACTATTGTGGCTGTAGGCATTTTATAAATCTCAGAATGAATAACGAAGATATTCACAGCCCACGCCCCCACACTCCATTATAGATATGCTACAATCAGCTGGGAGTCATGGCATTTATCAACTGCTGAAGGATAATGCAGTTTATCACTTTTTAATGAATTATTTTCTGTACTGCTCATTTCCAGAACAGATAAATACAGTCAAGGACATCCTGTATCAGTAGGGAGTAATGCTGAAATTTCTTCTAAGTTTAATGATATTTAGCTAGATCCTTCCCAGTAGGTTATGGTACAAAGGCTGGTGCAGAAAGACTTGATATGAAGCATTATGTGAGGAATCTTATTCTTACACCTACCATAGAAGACATAGTCAAAAAAACTGTGTCTAAAGGGCTTCAACTTCCTGGAGGAGATGAATGGAGTTGTATAGTGCCACCCTTTAGGTGACTGGCAGTCAAAGAAAAGCATATCTATTCTGAACTATCAGATCAAAGAGAATTGTGCTGCAATTTATAGAAACAATGATATTGACAAGCTTTTATTTCAGATAGAACTTACGTGAAAGCCTGCTCAAGTCCATCTTTCAAATATAAATTTGAAAATGGGAGCCAGACCTCTCTGGGAGATGACACTTCCATATTGCTGTTGTTTTATGAAGTTCAAAGGAAATGTCAAAGTAGCCCCAAGCATGTGAAAAATGCAAAAAAAAAAAAGCAACATTCA
>NW_010164845.1:0-1182 GCF_000695765.1 Mesitornis unicolor | reverse complement strand
GGACTGGCTATGGCCACCACTACTTCCGGGTTCCGTCACTTCATTCTCCCGCCGATCAGCGCTGCAAAACTGAGCCTCTTCTATAAGGCAGCCAGCAGCCAACCTGCCAACACTTACTGACACTCACTCATCTCAGAGAGCGAGGGAGAGAGGGAGACAAAATACCTACCGGGAAGAGGAGGAGGATTAAAAAAAAAAAAAAAAAAAAAAAAAAGAGGGGGGGGGGGAAAAAAAAAAAAAGAGAGAGAGAGGAGAGAGGGGGAAGTCCGGGCTTTGCAAACTATTCAATTTTTTTTTCTTCGCATCTTTCCCCACCCCCCTTCACAGTACTTTAAAAAAAAAAAAACAACAACCAACCAACCCTATAGCGATCCTAAAAGGCAAAACCCGAGCGCGGAGTTACTGGAAGAAGAAACCGGGGTTAAAAAGATTCCTCCTCTCTTCTTCATCATCATCAACCATCATTCATTCACTACCTTGACATTCCCTGGCTTTGATTGACAGCTGGAGTGGCAAAAAGCCATGAGACACGACAGTTTGGTTACATGTGGGTTGCTGACGGGCCGATCGTAACCTTCAGTTTGGGGGCTTGACAATTTTTTTTTTTTTTTTGCGTAGAGAAAGAAAAAAGGAAAAAGAGAGAGTGAAAAAGGAAAGAGAGAAAGAGAGAAAAAAGAAGAAAACACAGAAACTCATCGTGGTTCTTGACTTTTTTTATATATTATTGTTATTGTTGTTGTTATTATTATTATTTACCCATATTGGAGGACAGGAGAAGTCTATAAGTGGGTTGCAAAAAAAAAAAAGAATCTTCTTCACTCTAAATCACTTTCTTTGCTGGACTGGGATATTAAATATACGACACATCCAGGAGTTTATTGGAGCGCAGACTGATGGCGCAAAGGGTAGGTTTAAATCTCCAACACTTACCTATATATAAATCCTCTCTTAAGAGGGGCCTGTCCGATTTGTTCTCCTCTGTTGCTGATGATGATGGCGGCCACTATTAAAAAATAGCAGCAAAAATTATTCACTAGCTTTTTGTGTGTGTGCGTGACTGTCTCTGTGTGTGTGTCTCTCTCTGCAATTGTTCCACGCTTCTTTCCTCTCTAGCTTTTCCCCCAGCAGCGCGATTTCCCTGCTCTCTGCCTGCTCAGTAGCACGGGTTTCACAGGGGAAAGC
>NW_010164844.1:24200-28857 GCF_000695765.1 Mesitornis unicolor | reverse complement strand
TTAGAGCCCCATGCCTAGTTTTATTCATGCCTTTCTTTCCCTTCTCTCCTACCCATATCATTGTGGGAATCCCCAGACCTCATGGCCAGGATGCCACTGTTGGTATTATTTTTGGCAGGGAAGGGGTGCAGTGCAAAAGGGAAAGCTGTCTCCATTTGTACCATATGTAAGAAAATTCCCGGGGCTTAATTCTCAGTTCTTGAAGGTTACTGCACTTACACTTGGAAGCCAATATCTGCAAATAGCTAGTTTGGTAGTTAGGAGTAAGTGGAGTGTGAATACTCCAGGCAACTCTTCTCTCTTTTGCTCAGATCCATATTCTGAGATGTTAGAGAGGAGCAATGTGACTTACAGACAACTCCTCTGGTCTCCGCTGTTTTATTTTGCTGCCTTGCAGCCCATTTTTGCCACTCTGACAATTCATCCTGCAGCTTCGGATACCAATGCCCAGCCGTAGCAAATAGCCCCTTCTGGGGACACAAGGCTGGTTTGAGCCTCCAGACCATCTCAGTGAAGCAGCTTTTTGGCTTCACAACACACACGTTTGCTGCACAGACACTTTCTTGGTGTGAAGGTAAATTATATCCTACAGTGATGCTGCCTTTTGGATGAGCAGAAACTCTTTTCTCTTTTCTGCTTTCTTTTCTTCTCCCCTCTGCTTTCTGCTGGCCGGTAAACTACCTTAATTTAAAAGACAATTTAAAGAGATAATCTGTTTTCCACTCAAGTTCTTTCTGTGGCTTAGCTCCCTCTTTTTTTCTTTCCCTCTATCCTTATAGGATCTTGGCTGCCTTTGTGAAAAGACTTCCTTTTCTGCTGTTACTTAATGCTACCTGCTGCTTTCTTCATCTTCCCCTACCGTGTTGCTTGCTTCTACCTTCTCCCACAAACACTCTTTGATCCCCATGACCCCATTAATCTGCCCCGATGTCTTTTCCATCTATATGTCAAAACATTTGTAGAAACATAGTGTGTAGCTGCAGGTATGGGATCGGCTGGGGAATGAAGGAACAGATCGCTGTATATGCCAGAGCTCCAACTGAGTGTATGTACAGAACTGAGTCTATCGGGTTTGTTGAGAGTATTTGCATCAAAACTATTTTCATTAGAGAAGAGAGATAAGTTTTGACAAAAGATAAGGCAAATAGTGGCAATGTGTGAAAAGCAAGGAGAAAAATGAGTTATAGCAGAGAGAAGAGGGAGAGCTTGGATGCCAGCCTAGAATTTGGGAGCTCTGTGTGCACTTCCTTGCATTGACCAGATTTTCTCTATGGCTGTGAAATTGCTTAGGACGGGGTTTATCTCAGTGAAGTTAATTAGAAAACAAGTTAATTTTCCTGTCTATGCTGATCTCCAGGGATCCCTCACCAGAGGATCCCTGGAGAAGTCGACTCCTTATCTCTGTATGGGCAGTTACAGAAAGGAACTTAAGATGTGAAAAGCTTTCTGATCTGCGTGGTAAGGACAAAACCACCAGATGCTGTACCTTAATGCCTCTGATTTCCTCAGAAACACAGGCTGATCAAAAAGAAACATGAGCCATTCAGATCACTAAAGTATGTGGGAGATTATAATTTTGTTGTAATGAATATTCCTCATCTATCATGAATCGATTAAGGACTAGGAAAGAGAATTTAAAACTTCCCCCACCTCACTCTAGGATCGAATTTTACTTAATGACTGTGAGGTAAGGAAGTGTCTAACATGATGTGGCATGGCACCCTTTCTTGTGGATGGGATCAAAGAGGAAAAACACTTCTAATTTTTCCTTTGCCCTCAACCAAGACACTGGAAAGAGGTGTTTGGAGAGGGGCAGCTGCCGAGAATGAGTCAGCAGAGAAAAGGGTTATGTGGCCACTTTTTAAGAAGTGTTTGTCATGAAACACCAGTTGCTTTTTAAATGTTTGAATGTTTAAATTATTAAATGTCTTACGTCCACAACAGAGAATGAGTCAATCCCTGCCTGGTTTGTTTGGTTTTATGGTTAGGCCTGAAACCAGTTGGGGTTTTTTCCCTTGTACCTCCCATGTCTCTTGGTTGCCTTCTTGCAGTTTTGGTCAGCCATTGGTCATCTCCACCCACATAAATCTTTCAGTCAGCCTGGGACTGGGGCTGACAGCCAGCAGTTTATGCACTTTATTAATAAAGAAGAGCAGTCATGATGTGTGCATGGGCACGTGGGTGCTTGCCACTACTCAGTGGTTTATCAGGATGTAAATTTATTCCCATCTGCTCCTTCTTTCTCCCCCCTTGCTCACCCTGATGCCCTTTCCATGCTGTCCCTAACTATTTCAATTTAATTTCCTGATTATTTTTTTATTTTCTATTCTATTTCTTCTCCCTTCAAAACTCTGCCTAAAATGCACCTTGGAAAATGGACGTCTCTGTAGGCTTATTTGCCCACACTCTCAATTTTTTAGGGTTTTGCTGGTCAGCTTCAATTGCTTTTCAAGGTTTGTGCAGCACGGAGCTACCCAACCAGCTCTGTCGCTTTGGACATGGCAGAGTCCAGCAGTTGTAGCTGCTGTGCAATAGCCTTCTTATCAAAACAGTTTAAAGGTGAGAAATATCTTGCAGAAATTGGATCTTTTGTGCTGCTGGTTCGGCTTGGCACAGAGGTAGAACAGGGCACTAGAAATGTTGGAGACGTGAGACGCTTCTGAGGCAGCCACTCCACTACAGAGAGGTTAAAATCCTGACCCAAAAACCACTTTGACCTCAGTTCTCATCACAGCCACCACTGGATCCGTAATTAAAATTTGGATCAGGTTTAACCAATCTAAAATATTCCTCTTGAGTAAGAGGCAAAACACATGGCATACCGTGTTGTCAGAGGTGTCTCAACTCCTTCCACGATACCCATCAGTGTGTAGATGTTATTTAGAATATAGCAGTATATTTTTATTAAGAGGACCCTCTGTGAGTATTTCTTTGGTAGCATTTTGTTGCAATACAGCTGCACGGCAATCACGATATAATTTGTGTCAGTTACGACTTTTAAAATACACAACTGAAAGTGGTCTTGCAGGAAATAAAAGCGATGAGGACTGGAGGGCTGAGAAGCAAAATGTTCTCACGTCATAGAATTTGGGGTTGGTTTTTTTCTGTTTTTCACAGGAACAGAAATGCTGCCGGGAAGCGAGAAGGGCAGCAGCAGCACAACGGTTTCTGGCTCTGTCCCAGACACAGCATCCAGAAAAGCAATCGCTGCTGATGGCTCCCCAAAAAAGAGAGACCGCTCCAAAGCCACCTCCAAACCCAAAGAGACCCAAGAACAGGGCATCCTGAAACCAAAAATATCTGTCTCCAGCAGTACGTGCAATACAAAAGCTTCATCAGGAACCCCCTCGGAAGAAAATGTTCACAGGCAAAACCAGCTCCTAAAAAGTAAGGTACAAATCCTACTGTGGTTGTTAGGAATATGGTTTCAATAATAAGATGAGATCAGTCTCGAAGAAAAAAAGTGAAATAATGGAAATTCAGTCCATTTTTGTCCAGCTTTAAGTGCTGAGTATGAGTCATCTGGTGAGAGATCAATCAACTAATCTGACTGTATACATTGCTATGGTTAATAGAAAACAAGATTAAAATGGGAAAGATAGGCTTGCTTTGTAAGTAGAGTCAAGAAAGTCTTGAAAAAACATTACGATCATGGAGTCAAGCAGTCCCAGTCCAACCAAGAACCAGCAGAAGTGAGGGGGTTTTAATATCCTTGTTCTGATACTTTTCTTTCACTTCTGCAATCTCTTTTTTTGGCATAACAGCCTGGACTGTGTGGTGCACAGGTATTGCATTAAATACTTCTTTTGGAGAGGTTATCATGAAAAAAAAGGGTTTAACAATTGATTATCAGCGAGGTTTCAGCATGTAAACCACTATTTTTTCTAGTTCAGCACTTGCTGGGGTGCCTTACTTCCAACATTTATTCACATAACTAAAATGGAGACGACACAAGCAGCTGTATTCATGTAGAAGGTATTTTTGCAGAAGACAACTGAGATATAACACAGATTAATTTGGCTTTAGTATCAGTAGGCTTGTGTGAGAAATTTACTCCAGGAATACCTTAAAAAAGTCTATAATGGTCATATAGCCTTTTTTTAAATAGCTTTTTTTTCTTAGAGATTTTTCTGTTGGTACCAAGGCAAAACTTCTTCATTATTGACTCTAAAGCCACTGAATATAAACCTGATTTCAATGAGAGAAGCCTAAGTTTTATTTCAGTGCCTGAAGTTCAGTCGTGCCATTTCACTGACTGGAAGCGACTGAGTTTTACAGAAGCGAAGCATCCACTGAGATCTATCAATGGTAAAGTTAATTGACACCTCTGTAAACCTGGCTTATCGAGGAGTTTAATTTCATATTCACAGGTTTAAAGGGTTTTTTCCAAAATGTTAGCAAGAACGGTATTAGGGAGGAAATGTAGTTGAGGTTTTATAAGGCAAATGTACCCAACGAAGATAATTTTAATATTTTTTTAAAGTACAATATAATACGTACAATATGTCACAAAGAGGAAAATATTTGAAGTTTATTGTAACCCAAAATTGAAATGAAACAGTAATGGGCTTTATTCCCAGATATTTAGTTCTAGAAATCAAATTATTTGGCAAGGGGGAAGAACTCCAGTGCGACTTTTCCAAATAGTTCACATGGA
>NW_010164844.1:18843-24169 GCF_000695765.1 Mesitornis unicolor | reverse complement strand
GAAGTTCCTTTCTTATTTTGGATTAATTGTGTCCTCTAAATGAGAATCTTGTCAACTCTGCTTTTTGAGCACATAGCCTCTTTTGGTCCTAATTTGTGCAGGGAGTATCAGTCACAGAGGATTAAAGCGTAGTTAGAAGTGTAGAAAATAATCTTTTTGTTCTCAATGGAGGACTTTGTGAATTGACAGCTTTCATAATAATATGCTGTAATGTATATTAACTTTATGGTTTTTTTATGGAGTCATTCTGCTGGCTAATGAATAAACAGAAATGAGAGAAAGCAAACCCCATGATAAGGAAATTAAAAAACAAGAGTAGTAGTTATGAAAGCCTCAGTATGGTCTAAGAGAAATTATATATGATTAAGGTCTGTAACAATGTTTTTTCCTACAATACGTGCAATAAATTGAAATTAACTCAAACTACAGGCCGCAACACCATATCCTTTGCTTTCCATGATGCAACTGTGTTATAGAAATGTCTTGGTTTTGGGAAGCGAATACCAGCAAACAGAGCTAAGCATCCAAGCGGTTTAATCGTGCTTCGATGTGATGTCTGGCTTAATGTGAGAGATGCTTTGGGTGTCACAGGGCACTGAGTAGCACCTATGATTAGATTTGATCTATTCTGCTTAATGAGGCCTATTAATAATACCTTGGCATTCTTCTTTCAGAAATTGCCCTCTGTGTCTAATGAGGTGGAGAACCCAATAAAAAATTAACCATGCACTCTTAATGAACTTTTAAATCTCTCGAAGGTGATTATGAATTCTGTGGTTCAAGTGACAAAATAACAGAGCCTGAGGAAGAGCAGCGAGCCAGGGGGGTAACATTATCCACAGCTCACTCACCACATGTTACTCGTGAGAAAAACGAGGCGCTCGCCCAGCCAGAAACTGACTCCCAGCCTGAGAAAACTCTGCCAGCCCCATGGACGCTGCGGGTAAAATATCAATTGGTTGTTGTTGTTAATATGCAGATTGATTACACACACGCATATATATACACACACAAACACACACATATATATATGTATATACGTATATTTTGTTTTTTCCTTTCCCGCCTCTTTCTTTCCCGCCTCTTTCTTTCCCGCCTCTTTTCCTGTTGTTTTTTTTTTCTTTTAATTTTTTCCATGGATGGTGGTTGCTTTCTAGGAAGTCACTGAGGGCAGAAGTTCTCATTTCCTCGGTTTGTCTCCTATCCGGTGAAGTTTTGGTAGCTTGCATCAGCTGCCAAGACTTGCTTGGCTGTCTGGTTGTACAAACTCCCCATTTTAAGCCCCACCTGCCATTGCTGTAGAGGCACATGGTAAAAGGTTGGGAATTCACAGGTTTCCCAAAGACATGTTTGAAATTATACCTCAAAACTGTGAATTTCCCAAATGTGACCAACATGTACCACAAGTGGCAGCTGTAGGTACAGACGTGACCCCAGGTTGATACCAAGCCCCAGCATCTCCTGCCTTCTCCAGCACATGTTGCAGACCAATCCTGTATTTCATCCTAAGACATTCCTAAATGTTGAAGCAGTCTTTGACTCAAAAGCATTTTCTTTCTGGTTCATCCATGAATAGATCTGCATGACAATCTAAATAAACAGGAAAGTTTGTGAACTGTCGGTGACAAGCTGCTTCGGCGATGGGGTGAGATGAGGAAATAGGCAAAACATCAAGAACTTGAATTTGGATAACTTATAAAAATACGTAATTCAAAACCTTTTGGATATGTTTTCTTAAAGTTGGGGTTTTTTTCAGAAATATTCTCCTTTGCCTGATGTGGAAATTTCACACAAAGGCAGCTTTCTAACAGCGAAAGGAAGTAAAGAGAGATAGAAAGGCAGTTTGCTAACTTTCCTATGGACAAACAATCATTTATGGTTGGACTCGATGATCTTAAAGGTCTTTTCCACCCAAATGATTCAGTGTTTTTCATTGATAATCTCTTACTGAACCCAGTAAGATGCGTGTCACCTTTTTCCTTCCTCCCTTTCAATTTTTTTTTTAAAACAAAGTGGTCTCTGTCTCATTTAGGAAGCACTAGAAATCCATAAGCCTGAGTTCATCGCCCGTTCCCAAGAAAGGCTGAAGAAGCTTGAGCAGATGGTCCAGCAGAGGAGAGCCCAGCAGAGCAACGCTCCTGCAAGCAACCAAGGAGCTCATGTTCGCCGGCTTTCCTCAGCGTCCACTTCAAGCAGGAAAAAGCAATACACCGTTCCTCACCCGCTCAGTGGTAAGTTGAATTGCAGCCAGCAACAGGCATGGAGCTTTGAAATCTTGCCACGTTGTATGGTATTTCCATGTTAACTTTGTGAAAAAACATCAGACCCGCCGCTCCTGTTTCACCACACCAGCACTCCAGCATCTGTCCGAATGCCCAAAGCAGAAATTATCTGAAACAAAGGGAAGGGGCAGTGAGGATGAGGAGTTTCCAGTGGAAGGAGCCTTCCTTGGGGACTTTTTGTCATTGTCACATGCAGTCGTGTTCTTCGGCATGATGCAGGTTGCTACTAGGGGTAGAGATGATAGAGATAAATAGCATTTTATACCCACAGAAAGAGCATTTTGGGAAGAGAAGTGAGAGGTAGGGGACAGGTGAGGTACAGGAGTAGGAGTCCCAATCCAGGATTTGCCACTTGACTCCTGAAGCCCTCAGCACTGATGTGGCTCTGAAAGCACACTTATCTACCCAGCAGCTGTATGCAGGGCCACTAAATCAGTGCATCTAGACTCTGTGATTTCCTAATTCAAGTTGATTAGGTTGTTTTATTGCCCAGGTGGCAAACAGACTCAATATACAGTGAATAATAACGTTCTCTCCGAGAAGCTCCCTCCCAATAGCACCGCTGTAAATATTATCTAGGCATGAGATGTTAAACAAATTACTTTTGTTTTTCTTTCTTTTTTTTTTAATTGCCATCTGGTTGTTACTTAATCCAGTCGACTAAACAAAAAGATTTATTTGATCGATTGGCATTCCTCTTTACATTTTGGCTTTAAATCTGTGGCTGTTTGAAGCCACATTATTCTGCTGACAAGTAAATCACTTGAAAGCATTAAACATCTAGACAGGTTACCTGAAGGAAGCAGGAAATAAAATCTTTGGTGCCCTCAACGCTGGGAAAGACGTGGATGTTTTCTGCTCCTTGGGAAATGAGGTTGGGTGCAGGAAAGCTGGGTGCAGCCCCCATCTCAGGGCTCTTGGCATTGGAGAGCACCAATTTCTATAGCTACATCTGCGCCGTTCATTGTGGTATGGCAGAGTCCACCTTACACCAGTAACTTAATGGGTTTTTATAGTAAGAGCTAAATAAGCGTAAGTAAACAAAGCCCAAAACATGAATTATAAAGAGTTGATAAAATTCATTTGCCACTTCAGTTATCTAAGTTAATTTACTCAGGTTCAGATCTCTTAGGGCCGCACTGGGGCCTCTGTGCCAGCACCAAAAGACCTCCCAGCAGGCAGTAGCACAGGCCAGGAGTTTGTCATATATCTTAGAAGAAGTGACAAATACTTCCTCCTTTGTTTGGTCATCTTCAAAAAATACCCCAATCCACTCTGCAAATATTTTATGAAACAAAAAAATGAAAGGTTATACCTATTTCTCGTTAAATTATAATTAAAGATTAATCTTTATGCTTGTTTAATGAGTAATAAAAGCGTAATATTGAAATATATTCATTAATTATTCAAGCAAATTACTATTTCCCTCTTTTAGTGGTTGGTTATTAAAGATAAATTTGTCTAAAGAGAATCTTTAGCTTCCATAACTCATCTGCCTTCACGTAGCCTCGTGTAATTTCCAGTTCGTAAGATTTTAATATTTTTGTAATGACAGAAGTGTCACATCTCTGTTATTTAAGCCTGACTGTAATTAATATTGGAAATCCTGGGTCCCTGATAAAGCCAGCCATGCAGGCTGCAGTTCACTGGGCTGTGTAGGAGCGCACTGAGCATGTTTAATTTGCTCTGAGTCCTGGCAATTGGTATTTTGGGCCTTCTCCTGGTGGATGTTGTTGTGCAGATGGATTAGTATCATTAATGAGTCCCAGTGTGGGGGATCTTTGTCTCTTACAGATGCTCCTGAACTTTCCTTGTCACAGCCCCTCTTGCAGAAGAGGCGAGGGCTCGGCCCTGGTGCTCCCCAAGGCACTGCCTGCCTGCACCCTCCTGGGGTCTCTGCTGGTGACACCGAGATCACGGCCTTCTCCTGCCCTTCTGCCTGCCCCAAAGCTGGAGGGAAGAGAAGTTACCATTTATTGTCACCATTATCCTCTGGAAAAGCCATTTTAGCATGTAGGGCGTGCTTTTAAAGCAATGAAGGCCTTCCTGTCAGGTTTTAGAAAACCAAAGTAGAATGAACTGAAAATGCAGCTGTAAGCCAGGTAGGGAATGCAAGGACAGGTTCATTTACCAAGATGGGAAGTGGACAGAAAAATCCCAGTGATCTGACGATGCCATTTCCCATTGTAATCTGGTGCTAGGGAGGTTGTGGGCACAAGCAGGAGTGTCACCACCTTCTCTGTCATTGCATGTGGCCCATCCGTGCCCCCATATTTCAGTTGGATCTAGCAGGAATTGCCTTTTAATTTATTGATTTTTTTAAAAAATTTATTGATTTTTTAAAAAAACTTTAACTTCCTCTTTGAGGTTTTATCAGCTCAAACGGCTGACCCAGCTCATCAAACAGCTGCGGTAGAAGAGGCGAGAGGCACCAGCCTCTCATTTTTACGGGTGTAGTGAGACTGTACCCTTCCCTAAAAGAGCTCCCAGGCTGCTCATGGGCCGCACCTATGCCCAAATGACACCAAAAGCTGCTTAACCAGGCAAAGCTGGAAACACAAAGTAAACATGGCAGGGTTCTCCCCTGACTACATATTTCAAAGCCAGCTTTGCAAGTGGTAGAGAGCCTGGGCCCTATCTGGAAGCCAACGTCTGTTGCAGTCGCTTATAAAGGCCAAAACAGACGATAGACCTCAGCCATCATTAGAAATCAAGGGAACTGGGCACCAAACACTTCTGTGCATGCAGGGAAGTTGCTTTGCCACGTCCGTTTTATTTGGTACCAGTGGTTCCCCTGTTCTCCGTGCTATTCTTAAAGATTTCAGCCAAATGCAGCCCACCTGCAGATTTCTTGGTCTCAGCAAGCCTGCTGCTCTTTCACAACGTAATTGAAACAACATTTGAAACTGAGAATCCAAGGGAGTAAAATGATGACCTGGAAACTTGCTTAAGTATACAGCATCATAGTGATGGCACCCCTAGGCTTCAGGGTCTGATCTTGTGGTTGCTTTTTTTTTTCCGTCTGCTAGTTTCCTTCTTTTTCT
>NW_010164844.1:1436-18812 GCF_000695765.1 Mesitornis unicolor | reverse complement strand
CTGCCTTTCCTGATGTCTTTGGGGTTTGTGGAGGTAGAGGCGTTTACAGCTCTAAGGTTTGGGTTGGAAGGGACCTCAGACTCCCCAGTCCAACCTCCACAGGCAGGGACACCTCCACCAGCCCAGGCTGCTCCAAGCCCCGTCCAACCTGGCCTTGGGCACTGCCAGGGAGGGGGCACCCACAGCTTCTCTGGGCAACCTGGGCCAGGGCCTCACCACCTCACAGGGAAGATGTTTCCCTCCTCACTTGATGAATTTGCTGTAATTATCTCTCTCTGAAATAAGCTTCTTACGTGTGCTTCACTTGGGACTTTTCAGCTTTTTTTCAATAAAATAGTTTTCACCCAGAAAAAAAATAGCAATGACCTTCAGAGACTTTTCTCCACCTGAGGTTATTCTATCAGACTCAAGTGTCTTTACTGATAATACAAAATTATTAGCTAGCACAATCTTCTAATGCCTTGGCACTGTTGTTACAACTTTAGTTTCTTGTAGGAGCAAGGAATAATTGGCATTCACCATAATTTCCATATAAATACCAACATTTGCGCAGTTTCCCTTTACCTTTTCATCCTCAAAACCCCCATGTTGTTTACCATTTTTAATTGTAATTCACGAGCGGGATTTCGCAAAATGCTGAAAGTAGTCTTAGAGGAACGAAAATGTTTATCCTGCAGGAGATGTTATCGTCACAAGAGCACTTTGAAGGCAGAGAACCTGCAACTCGCATGCTAGCCTTTGTGCTGCCTAATGCGCACCGCTAAATTTCGGGAGCGCTAATTAGTCCAAGATAGACTACTCTGCCGTTGACTATGTCGAACAAATTAGAGATCCCACTGTGACGAACTGAATAGAAACAATGTTCAAATAACTGGATTTAAATCTCGAAAAGCGTAATGTAATTACTTCAGTGACAGGACTACCAGCTGTTTATAGGCCTTTAAATCTGCATAATGAACAGCCCTGTGATCTTGGTGTACACAAGCACTTTCAGAGGTTTAAAGAAATTTCTCAGGCACATATGTTTTTTCCATACCTTCCATTTTCCTTTCCTTTGGAAGGGTGGCGGTTCATTGGCAAGGGCAATAAAAACTGAACATTACCATTCAACCCCTACCGCGGTGCCTGCTGTGTTCCTCTGGATTTGTATCCAAATCCTGTATCTGTAGTAATATTTTGGAGACAAGTTTATACGTCCTCAGTCATGCTTCTAAACCTTTCCAAAAAAGCTTTATTGTAACTACAAAAGCCTGGAGGGCGAGGATTGCTGTTTGTTTGTGTTTTCAAGGAGTTGCTTTCTTGAGAAGCTCTGTGCCAGAGAGGTTTTTATTTGAACTGCAGAGAGAGGAGAAGACGGCGATAAGAAAATGTGCAGTAAGTTTGCATTCAGCAAATCCTGCAGCTGCTAACGTACATCCTTGTGGTCTTCAGATGGCATTGGTGGCTGAGGAGAAGTTTGCAGCCCCCAGCCCATCTCTGCTCATGTGTGACTTCAGTTGGGTGATTTCTTGGGTTCTTTTTCACTGTCAGAACTCATAGCTTGCAGCAGTGCCACTGATCCTGTTGGCACCTGGCCACTCGGTGAAGGCTGACAGCTCTGAATAAAGACCAGGCTGCAGTCAGGTAATTGAATTAGGGAGAGGAATGACCTATTTTTATGATATTATTATTCATCATGTTGATTAGAGCAGTGCCTATGAGTCAGCCAAACACGTCAGCACATGGCAGGTCAGTGGCACTGGGTGACATGGTCCCTCGGGAAAGCGATGCTGGGACTCGCTGTGACGAGTGAATGGGGTGACCAGCACGTCTGCCTGTGCCCTCATCCTTGCGAAGAGGAGAGGTAGCCAGCCTCTGTGGCAATAAATTGGAAAAAATCTTCAAATATGAAGAGTTTTGTGTGCAGCTGATGACAGTGTTGAAACACTGTGCCTTATCATGGATGACTCACGAAGTTCAGTCAATCTGCTGGGGGATAATTTCATTGGAGTCTTGGAGTAAACAAATGGAAAGCTGAATTTTTGATGATGGACCTTTTTAATCCAGGAGTAAAAGGTCTGAATTCACCCATGATTAGAAATCAAAACTATAAAACTCAGGATTAAGAAGCTCAAACTTTACCAAAGATTAAATTAATCTTTTGAGGAATTTACCAAGATCTGTCATATCTTCTTCATGAATTGCTATTTTTTGAAAGAAATGTTATGCTTTTCAAGACTACACGCTCTAATCAAACAAGAATGATTTAGGAAAGGCCAGGTGAGATGCTAATTACATTTTTTTTCTGGATGAAATCCATGAATGTTCAAGTACCATTTGGACAGAGGGGTCTGAAATCTCCTGCAAATCATGGCCGTATTTAATTTAGCATGAAAATGTTTTCACAAACATATAAATGCAGTTTTTTTAGATACTAGTGTTGTTAAGACTGAAATATGAAGGAGGTTCAGAAGTCTCAACAGCCTGAACATCAGGAAAGCCCATGAACCATCTCCCTCTGGGTGCTCTTGGGTGAAGGACCACTCCTGAGCTGCTGCATTTCTCTGAGATGAGCAGAAAGCCCAGGCAGTCTTAGCAAACCTTTAACAAATGTGTTACTGCATTTTTTATAAATAATACCCAAACCTCATCTGTTGACTGCAGCTGAAGTAATTCATTGCGTGAAGTCATTGGCACACAATGTGCAGAAGTATGGGCAGCACCCCTGGGTGTAGGCACTGGTTTATGTTCCCTGGATGAATTCCCAGTCAAGCGCTATGGCCGTGCTAAGCTGAAGGCCACCTTGGCATTTATCTTAGATTCAAGGCTAATTTATTTAGTAGGGAACTGTTGATTTTAAAAAGCAGTGTTTTTTAAAAAAAATCTATTATATCTCAGGACTTCTCTGGGCGAGTGAGTTTTCGGTGAATAATTTTTTCAGTTTAATTAGAGAACCACCGCTATGCATGCTTATTTTTCAGTGACTTGCCATACATCCTTAAAGTCACACTTTAGCCCTTAATAAACTTAGAGAATTTGCATTAATGCTAGGAGAAAATCTGTATATATTCTGATGGGCAGAGTTTAGCCTTTGTTACTATTTACTGCTCTTTTTTAAGTGTTTCAGTGATTTAGTGGTAAATAGGAAGTCAGGGGATGGTTCCAACACAACCATTTTATCTATGTTCTGTCTAAACATTTACTAACATCCCGGGCAGGAAAGTTACTCATCCTGTCTGAGGTGCAGTTTAACTTTAGTTAAAATATATGGTGACCCATTTTCCTTCATTTACAACATGCTGAAGTGGCTTCTTTCTCCCAGACCACCGTTATACAAAGTATTGGTGTAAATACCAGAAGCTCAGTAGTTTTCACAAGGTTTGAGTAAAATACCAGCAAAATGTTTCATGTGCAGTTTAACTTTAGTTAAAATATATGGTGACCCATTTTCCTTCATTTACAACATGCTGAAGTGGCTTCTTTCTCCCAGACCATCGTTATACAAAGTATTGGCGTAAATACCAGAAGCTCAGTAGTTTCACAAGGTTTGAGTAAAATACCAGCAAAGTGTTTCATGCCTATCTGTCTACACCTTTTTTATCTGCAGCGCTGAATGTCTGCTTTGAAATCCCTTCGTTTCTATCCTTCAGAAGGGTTTTTCTCCAAAAGTAATACAAGGCTATGAGATTTGATAAGGAACTTTGCTAAAATGCAATTTAGAAGACTATCAACCCAGGCAATTGTCCACTTTATGCCCCACTTTGATCTTCGCTTGGTAGGACAGAATGTTAATGCAGGTCTTCATGACGTGTTTGGCAGGTTAATGTAACACTGAATATGTGCTGCTCTTCCACTTTGAAATACGCTTTCTTCTCTGTATTTAATATTAACAAATATTTAAACGCACATATGATTTTTATTTTCTCATTTATACCAATTTTTATTTATTTTTCAGTTAATTTTTGAATTCTAATCCTAAAATCCATCAAGAATTAGCCTGATTTCTGCTTGATGCTTGTATGTGGGGTTTTTTGAGTAAATACAGATCAGCTTGTCACGTTGTTTACAGGATAGGTCGCAGGCCTGGGTTTTTCATCCCTCGCATGTTCTCATGGATATCCACAGAGGTCTGGAAATATTAATGGGCCATTAACAGCTTTTATTTAGGAAGAAAAGGAGGGGATCCCTAAAACAATTAGGGTTTTTTTCAGAAATGACTGTGCTTCAGAGGACACATAGTGATGAGTTTGTACCATTTAAGACTGATCCCATGCCATTCTCTGGGTTAGAGGATGTGCCCTGTGGGAAGGACGCATCCTTCTCTGGAGTGTGCTGGGATCCACACCAGTCCCAGAAAACCCATGAGCCTGGACCCAAAACCTTCACCAGGACCATCTGGGTCACAGGCAATCTGGTCCCTTAAGTTTCAGGGTTATTTGGACAGCTATAGCCTCCAAGTGTTTATTCCTTTTAAATTAATGAACACGTAAATGCACGTACAAGCACTAATAAATAAAAGGCAAACGATGTTTTCCTAGCAAATTGAGCATGTTGTGTGTGTGTACGGGAGGTTTAATAATCCTGATGAAGGGTAGACAAGTGCTGAGTAGAGAAAAGCTAGTCCTGGGGCAGAGGAGGCTTCACAGCCTCCTCTCCTCTCTCAATTTGTCTTTTGCAAACTGTACCAGTTCAGAACAGGAACTGTTCCAAAACTCCCTTGTATTTCTACATTGAGATATAATAATGATCTTAAAGGACACGTAGCTTTTTCCTGAGAAACACTGCAATCTGAGGACAGCTTTGCCTCTGGGTGTAACCCTGTAAGATGCTCCAGGCTGTTTGGTTGCTACGACATCTCCCATAAATATCCCTGAAACATTTGGTGCCTTAAACAGCGGGGAAGGAAAAATGGTCGTAAAGGGGTTTTTTGGGTAGTGCCACTGTGTGTGCTCAGGGCCAGGGTCTGCAGTTCTGGAATGAATTATTCTCTGTATTTCCTTCTCTGCATTGATTATTTTATTTTGTCTCTTCCGTGCAGTGGCAGAAAGAGGCCAACGTGGTGCCTGCTGTGATTTATATTAATGTCTTCTAAACTCCCTTGGAAAATGGAAGTGCTAAAAAGTTTGCACATGTATTTCTCTTATACATGTGTCCTGCAAAGATACTGGCAAATGCCTTTGATGTAATTATTTTCCTGTATCTAGAGAAATGCTAATTGGCATTATCAGAGATATCTCCATATTTGATCAGGAAGGAGTAATATAATTTTACTGCTTCTAATGCTCAGTGTAATTATTCACAGCCCTGCAAAATGGGTGTAAATTGAATCAGAAATGGGCCTACCAGGCCAGGTTCCCAACACACATCAGCTGAGGATGTGGCCAGGGTGTGCCTATGTATGGGGAAGATGGGTTGCATGATGCAGCAATAATTTTTGCTGGTTCTTCATCTGAACAATGGGCATACACAGCTGCATGTGACAATGACAAAAGCCATATGCATTTAAAATGAATAGACTATGCAACAAAGCTGGTTGCTTTGGGTCTTATCCAGCCTTCCCTTTTCTGTAGGGCAGCTTCAGGAACCAACTGAGCTCCTGGTGAAGTTGGTTAATGCCTTTCCTGTGGAAATTTGGGTCCAACTTTAAACCATCAAAAATTCAATCAGAAATAGCACATCATGACCACACAGAACACGACATGTAAAATTTCAGTAAACGCAGATCCCTCCAATATTAACTTTATTTTCCCTCTGCTAGATAACCTTTTCAAACCAAAGGAAAGATTCATCCCAGAGAAGGAGATGCATATGAGATCCAAAAGGTACAAATCGCTGCGGTTTAGGGTTTGCTGCGAGTCACTGCCCTCTCACGGCCAAGGCATGAGCGTATTTCTATATCATTGTTTTATTATTATCCTTTTTCTTTATCCTTCAGCATCCTTTTTCTAGTGGGTGTAGGTGGCATGAGGTACCCACAATGTGAAAACCAAGTCCCTGAGAGGTACCTCGTGCTGGGCCTTCAAAAATATAAGCAGTACAGCCTAAAAATAACAGTCCACAGTCATTTATAATTATGGCTTTCTTATATTTTAGAAAATGACTTGAAAATAATTGTTTGGCATTAATTTTGTTACATATACGTATATACATATACACACATATTTATATATATATAAAGTGTACGGGCCAGATTCTGGTTTGAATTATGTTGCTATAAATCGAAACCAACTCCACTGAGCTCATTAGAAGCTACTCCAGAATTACTCTGCTGCATTGAGATAACCTGATCCTGTCTCTTTCTTTACATCCTAGTCCAAAATTAGAAGTGTTTTTCCACGAGTCAGATTTTATATAAAAACATTATTGTTAATAATTTATAATTTCCATGCCATAAATCTGATTCAAGTACTTAGAGATGCCTGTTAATTACAAGTACTGCATTGAAGGCAAGCATTTCCTATAGGAGAAATCAATGTATCTGTGTGTCCCAGGGACGACACGTGCAGTTAACTTCCTAAATTCATTGCAGGATTTATGACAATTTACCTGAAGTGAAAAAGAAACAAGAAGAAAAACAGAAGCGGATCATCATCCAGAGTAACAGGCTGCGTGTTGAGATCTTTAAGAAGGTGAGAATTTAGGAAAACAGGGATGGTTTTGTAACCCTTCTCTACCTGTGAATGGGGTCTGTAGAGGGAGAGCCTGTGCTAACCATGTGCACACCCTGAGAGCAAAGGATGGTTTTTAAATCTTGGCCTTAGGGTTAGGCATGTCTTTAAACCTGAATTAACAGCTGAACCTTGTGTTCGAATAGGCACCCAAGATTTTTGTGGGGTTTTTTGGTTTTGGGTTGTTTTTTTTAAAGGTTAAACCTGAGTAGAAAGCTGCATTAGCGCAGTTAATCCAGGTGCAGATCCGAGCATCCCCAGGTGATCCAGCTCCACGCTGCACACCAGTACCAGTTTTTCCTTGTTTAACTGCACTATTCCTCCATGCCATTACACCCTTCCAGGCCCAGATGCGCAATTTTCAGTGTTTTGGGGTTTTTATTGATCAATGTAGCCAGTAGATTTGAGGTCTGAGCATGCTAATGCCATCTCACCTGCAGCATCACTGAAGATTTCTGCAGTTACAGCCACCTCACCTATTTTAACATTAACTTAAGGCTATTTTGCACTGTTTGTTTGTTTTTTTTCCCCTAGCAATTACTGGACCAGCTCCTTCAAAGAAACACAGAGTGACAAAGGATCCCCTTGCCCATCATCCTAAATGGATCTCGAATGCCTTTGACCACTAGATAAGCCATAAAATTCACTGCTCTCTCAATCACCTGCAGGTGTTTTTTCTTATCTTTGGCTCTTTATATAAGGAAAGGTCATTTATATTTCAATTGAAATTTTAAGGCAACTTTCAAGTAATCAAAAACAGCCTGAAAGGGAACACAGCTGTTGCAGAGCATCACCTTTTGGTCAGTTTACCCAGATGAAATAATTTTAAGAATTTTTTAATGCAAATACTCAATTACAGTGGTATTATTTATCTTAATCTTTTAAAAAGTATATGTCTGTGTAGCAATAGAACTGGGTTTTTAAGACCTCAAAAACTTATTTCTCTGAAGTATTCAATTAATTGATTGCCTGTGAGTTAAATCCTTGAAGTAAAGAAAAATGAGTATCATTATTTGTTTTGTTTAGGAACTAGCTGAAATAGCTTTACCACATAAACATAGCAGCAGCAGTTTTGCATTAATACTTAACATACCAAAAGGGACCAATATTTTAGCTCTCTGAAGAACTCCATTCCTGTTTACATAGCAAATCTACATAGCAAGCTTACCTGTTAAAAAGCGATATTTAAAAATTCGGTTATATCACTGTTTTTCATGTTTTTAATTGTAATATATATTTTACTCCACTTCTGCGAGTCTTAAGTATTTATAGAAATGGCGTATTAAGAAGTGGTGCCAAGAAGTATGTTTGCACCAAAACTGCAGAACTAAAACCATCTGTAATGTTTCCTCCAAAAAATATTTAAAACTTTATTTGTACATTTTGGAAGTAAAAACAACGAGCTTACAAACCCACGGAGTTTATTTATGGAATAAAATATGAATATAATATTGATCCAACTGCTCTGTTTTTATTTGGTACTGTTAAATATAACACAATTATTGACGCTGCTTGAGAAGCCGTGCCTTTGTATGCCACAAATCCTACGGTAAAAAAAATATTGCCCATAAAAATCACGGCGAGTGTTAACCTCTGGTGCATGAGCACTCAATCGAGTGTGTTTCAATGAGGCTGGAATTTGGCCTTTGATTTTTCTGCTTTATTTTCCTAATTTAGCCTGAGATGTAAGGTCAGGGTTTTTGGAAGAGGGATGTTTGTGAGCTTGGCCACTGCGATAGCCTCCAGCTGAGCGATCGTGCTGGGCACCAGGAACCTACTTATGTTTTGTGCTCTGTTAGATGACTTCGCCTCTTTGTGTTTCAGCTTTGTTAAGTAGGATTAATGGTGTTAATTTTTGTTCACAGAGAAGGCAAAGAGTTATCGAACAAATACAGTGCATTCCAGATCGGTATTTTTAAAAACTCACCAATTAGTCCAGTACATTTTGCGAGGGCATGTAAGGTAAGGTAATGCTGGCTGTGAGGAAGAAACTGCCTTCTTCCCCCAATAAAAGCCTTTTTAACCAAGAAATGCTGTGCTGAACTGAAGTCGGGATTGGACCACACAAGGCTCAAAGCAGAACTTGTAAAAGGGACTTCAGAAGAGCATCCCCCAAGCTCAGCAGCTCAGCTGTGTGGTGGATCCGCTCTCCTGTGGGTTCCCTGATCCTCTTGCTTCTCTCCAGGAAAAACACGTGGCCTGCCTCGAACAGGAGGGCCTTTCTCTGGTGGACTTCTGGGTCTCCACCACAGAGAGATGAATTATAGCTATAAACACACCCACACACATGGTCTCCTAGACTGAATCCAAAGGATTATCTTTCAAGCTTTCCTCCAGTTACAGCTCACTGCAACAACTAAGACACTTACTAGAGAAGTCAGTGCCAAACTCCTCTCTGATTTCAGGAGGAACCCAGAATTTTTCCCCTTTGGTTCCTTAATGTTAAATTTCTTGACTTCAGAGAAATGCAGCTTTGGTTCATCAGGTTTGTACCCTTCCAGAGAATTATTTCCCTCATGCATCAATTGAGAAATACTGTATAAATTTCAGTCTGCTTGTAGTCAGCAAGACAAAGGACATTGAAGTGCTGGAGCGGGACCAGAGGAGGCCACAAAGATGATCAGGGGCTGGAGCAGCTCTGCTATGGGGACAGCTGAGAGAGTTGGGGTTGTTCAGCCTGGAGAAGAGAAGGCTCCGGGGGGACCGTATAGCGACCTTCCAGGACCTGAAAGGAGCCTATAAAAAATCTGGGGAAGAGCTGTTCACTGGGGCATGGAGCGATAGGACGAGGGGTGATGGTTTTAAACTAGAAAAGGGCAGATTTAGGTTGGATATGAGGAAAAAGCTCTTCCCCATGAGGTGGTCGATCACTGGCACAGGTTGCCCAGAGGTGGTGCAGGCCCCATCCCTGGAGATATTCAAGGCCAGGCTTGATGGGGCTGTGAGCAACCTGATCTGGTACCAATGTCCCTGCTACTGCAGAGTTGGACTGGAGGAGCTTTAAAGGTCCCTTCCAGCCCAATACATTCTATGATTCTATGATACATTTGGCATTTGATATCCAAATCTGGATGGCTTGTAAAGGAGCACGCAGCGAGATACTTGCAGCCTGGGTCAGAGACATCCTCTGGTGTGGGACTGACACCCGGTGCCAGCAGAAGAGAGCCCCAAAAGTTTCCCCACTTCTTCTGTGGCAGAGCAGAAGAGCCAGGGCCTTCCTTGTTGCGAGCAAAAGAGTATTTTACATTGAAATAGGACATTTATCCTGCTGGATGCCCAGGAACTAAAGAAACTTAATCTAACTGCCATAATACATTCCTTCTCCACTCCTGTATAATTTTATATACATATGTAAATGTAATTGAGTTTTTGGCATGCTTCTCACTGTCTGTCTGGGAAAATCAAATAGAGGAGCTGATCTTTCTGGGACATCATGGCACCCAGGTCCTTGTGAGGAGATGAACCACGTGAACCACAGAACCATTAAGGTTGGAAGAGACCTCTCAGATCAAGTTCAACCATCAACCCAACCCCACCATGATGTTAGGGGAGCACCTGGGATGAACAACACAGGGTTGGAGGGCCATGGCTCATGGTTTCTGCCCCTTGGCACACCATTGATATGCTGACCAGGGCAGGACACTTCTCAACCAACCTGGTTTCCTCTCCTCTCTGCTGTCCATCCTCAGAGGCAGGGTACCACATTGGCTTGCTACGTCCTCCCCTCTCCTAGCTTGTGAGTAACTCCACCTTCTCACAGACTGAAAGCCGGTACACGATTTGCAGAAATCTTCTGGCTTAGTAGAGGGGTTATTTCCAAATGTTTTTATTTTCTGTAAATGTAATTTTCAAAATCTGCAGGACAAATATGTGGCAATTTGAGGTGGAAATTGTCTTATATAAATGAGCTTGGGAGCATACCTAGTGAGCAAAATGTGTAATGCAAATCACTGTCTGGGAATGCTTTACATGTTATGAGACCTCTGCTTCAGAAAACCAAAAATGATCTCTGCTGCAAACCTAATTTCTCTTTCTGGGCTGCAGAAAGGAAGGTATCTGGTAATGTACCCAGCAAACAACTCTGACATTCATTTCAGCTCTACAATCCAGTCATTGTAATAGAAAATAGACCGTACAGGAAAATGTTACTTCAGAAAAACACGAGCCTCACAGGCTTAGCCCTATACAAGCAGGCATCAACTTAATGAAGTTGAGAGTTACGAAAAAAATTGGCATAATTTTGCTTTGGACTTGCAGGCATTTGAAAGCAAAGAGTACATTTGTCATAGGATAGCACTCGACACAGAAAACTCCCCAGCCCGAATTGGAGATCACCCACACTTGTCAAATACCAGAATTTTCCTTCTTGTTGGATGCTATTTGAGTTCAGGTTCTCCAGCTTTCAGCCCATGCTCTGTGTCTTCAGGAGAGACACATTTTCCTCCTGGTACAACTCTATAGGATTAACATGGTAATAGGCATTGCCATTGGGTCCCCATCTCCATCACTGGGTCATCTCTTTTCATACTGCTGATTTGTTCGTAGTATTTAATTATGAATGTTGGTTGGGGTGAGAATTTGAGATGGTTTTGGGGAGCCTACATAGGCTTGCCAACACATTGACTTGGTGTTCTCCTTCCAAAACAGAAAGCCTCTCAGTAAGGTCAAAATTTTGCATTATTCAAAGTGAAGCCCATACGGGGAACGCACGGTGTTTTAGGTGTGCGGGACGTGGTGTTTGCTTGCTTGCTGGCTGGCATCATTAATTTCATCTGACAGAAATACCTCATTAAGGGTTGAAAGCCATTGCAACGTAAAGCACTGAGGGTTACAGTATTCTGGGGATTTATTTCAAACCCAAATATTTTCCTGTGTATGTGTATGCAAGTCATTAGTTACTTCTCCACGTTTACTCAGCTGGTCAGAGAGAGGAGGAGATTGTCTGAGTAAGGCTTCCTAGGAGTTTTGTTGTAGAGTATCTGGAGCTGGTCATGCTAGTGTAATGTTTTCTGCGAGAGAGCTGATTTACAAGGAAAACAACACAGAAAAGCAGGGATCAAGTTCCTGGCAGCTCTCTCCAGAGGAAACCATTCCCCGAAACGTCCACCGCAGTAAGAACTCTCTATGGACAAAAATACCCCGGCTTGTGTTGTCCATAGAGATGTTTGCTCCTTTGACTTCAGGGACAAAAATGCCTGTGTGCTGGTGGGTGGTCATCTTTCTGAGAGCATTGACTGGCCACTTGTTCATTGATGGAGTAGATCAGTACACAGGGTTGTAATTCATGGAGTACTATGACTTAAGGCCGTGTAGTTGATTACTCAGCGTGCTTCTTGAGCTGGGTTCCGGCTGGTTGGGTGCCTGGGAGATGCCCTCGCTGTGCTCCCCTGCTGTGGCGGCCACAGGTCAGCACCAGGCAACGGGGAGGGTTGAGAAGTCCCATCCTCAGCTAAGACCAGTCCCAATTTGCAATTTTTCTAAGTAAAAGGTGATTAGAAAGTAGTGGCACAAATTGAGATATGAGAAGGGCACCTGGGCATAAAAGTGGATTAGGATAAAAGAAGATACTGAAAATCTTTCCAATATACTGTAGGTAAAGGAGTTCAGTATATGTATGAAAATATTTATTAAGCTTTGATTGAAATATGCATCTATTGATAACACAATCCCAAAAATCTTTACCTGGAAAGAGGAGCCCATGTTGCTCGTTGAACAGCGCAGGTCTACCTGTTGGTAACAGCATGGCATTGCCCCATGCTTTGGAAGTGGAATTTATCTCCCAGCTAAGCTACCTGGAGGTGTTTTGGGATTTTCTCTCTGCCTGTTTAGCTATGACAAAGCTGTTGAAAGAAGCATTTCATGTGAACACACACGTTTCTATGCTGAAAAGAAAAAGCTTGACTTTTTAAAGTCAGGCATCTTAGTTTTCCTAGTTCTCCTTGGCTTCCTACCAAAGCTGTAGGAGGCAGAATTACTTAATATCCATTTTAGATGACCCACAGAATAAGATAATGAGGTGTATCATCTCCCCACCAGCTGCAGAGTGATTAAAAGGAAAGCAAAAGAAAGGAAAAAACCAAACTGTACAAATGTGCTCATGGTACACACGGTGATATAAAATCAGTAAATAGGAAAAGTGTAATGAGCTGCTTGAGGTTCATGTTGCATAGATAGAAATATGAAAAAGAGCCCCTAATTGCAGAGATTTATTTTCTTTTTTAGAAATTGGCCACAGGGATGTGTTTTTAGGCTTCATGTTTTAAATACTGTTATCTTCTGTAGTGTCGTACAATGACTAGGCTTTAGTTATATATAATTATAGGAAGATTGTTATGCAAACACCTATTATACGTAGGCTGCTCCGTGGTTTCAGAGTTACTGCAGGTCTGCAATTGCCTTGGGATATTGCAGTCAAAAATGGTAAAGGCTTTTCTGAAACCATTTGAGCTTCATCTGCTTACTTGGACCATCAGTTAATGCACCACCTAATGTGCTCTTGTAGCTCTTGACACTGTGCTTGGAGATGGGGAGACTTCAACTTTTATTTTATGTTTCTGTGCTTTTTAAGAACTTTTTGTTCCCTAAAGAATGATGTGAACTTAATAAAGATTGTGACTGTCGTGGTTTGGGGCTGGGCTGGCCACTAAATCCTGGCCAGACGCTCTCTGTGAACCCCTCTGCCCTCCCCAGAAGGGAAAAGAGAAGAAGGGAGAGAGACTTTATGGGTTGGAAAAGAAAACTGACAGGTTTAATGAAACAATAATATTGATACTGCAGGATAATAATGTAAATAGGAAAGTAATGACATATATACAGATATGTACAAATATATCTACAAAACCAATATAAAATCCTCCCCCAATGATGATGACGTCTCCAGAGGCTCTGGGAGCACTGGAAAAGTCCCAGTGTGGACCCAGCAGCAGTGGGAGCTGATGCAGGAACACAGGGCTCAGGATCAGAGGCAGGTGAAGCAGCAGGGTCTGCTGGGCCTTGGGCCATTGCAGGGGTGGAGAGGGAAGGAAGGGTCCAAGCTGGAAGGGTCCAGCCCCTGGTGATCCCTGGGCTTTGCACGGAGTGTGGCGTGTGTGGGATGCAATCCCTGGTTGGGCAGGTTTGGGTCTGCTCCTCCTGTAGGTGCAGACACAGCCCCATGGTGAGACAGTGGCCTTGAACTTTATCAGCACACACTGTCTGGGAAAAACCTGCTGCTGGTTTTCAGCAGGTTGAGCCACTGAGAAGAGACTGAGCTGAAAAGTGAAATCACTCAATAGAAAATCAGTTCAATCTAGCTCAAACCAGGACAGTGACCAAAGCATGGTCGTGGGAATGGTGTCCAGCCTGAACTTGGACTAATCAGAAGATTACCTGATAATGCTGTCTGAAAGCAAGGTCCCTCAGCAATCATTTTAATTAATTGTAATAGATAACTGTGGCCAGGGAGTTTAAAAAAAAAACATATTCAGGGCAGAAATCTGTAACTGGGTTGTCCTCTGAAATGGTGTCACTGCAGAAGAAGGGAGGGAGATGGGATAGAGATGGACACAATTTTGGATGGAAATGGCGAGGAAAGGATGATGCAGTGATGTCAGGGAAAAAAAGGGAATTACCACCGTATTCTCCACCGCCGATTTATAGAGAAATAAACCAGCGCTCAAATATTATACCCACATGAGTTCCTCGTGACTAATGTTGTTACAATGAATACCAGAGGAATTAGCAATGAGTACCCACTTACGGTAAAGTGTCACCAAATATATACTTAACTTGTAATGCTACCGGGAGCTCATATATAATTTTTGTGTTTGTTATGATGTCAAAATATAACTTTGAGGGCTCATTGGTCTAAATTTAATTATGTAATGGCATGAGTTAAACGGCATTGAAGATATATAATTATGGGCTATCTAATACTATTAGGTGATGTTACGAAGCCAACGCTCTATTTTATTTGGTTTAGTTGTGAGAGGTTTCACTTGCTGTGTTTGTGACCCGAAACAAACGAAATTTGGTGTCAGAACCCAACAAATAGAAAATGCCCGTCATAAAAAACGCTCTGTTTCACTCTTCCTTTCATAAATTATATGAGATTAAGACCTAATTGACTTCATTCTCCCACGATGTACACCGCAGTACTTGGTAATGACTTCTCTCCAATTTCCTATTAGGAATCTTTATTTTTCTTTTAAAGCACCCCAAAAAAAATCTGCTGTTCTCCTAATTTACTGTCCCAGCGCTTATGATGATGGATGTTGCATTGTTCTGTGGTTTGCAGAGGGCTAGACAGGAATGTTAAAATTAATATGACTTCATCATTTTTGGTCTGAGTCGAATACTGTCCTCTTGTGAGACATGTACAAATCTGTGGGGTTTTTTCCCTTTCTTTTGTATTCAGGGAGGCAGTGAAATTTTGTAGCAACAGATCAAAGTGCTTATTCTCAATGTCTGGTCTGAAGTAAAATAACCCGACAACTTATTTAATGGGTTATTTGGCATATTTAATGGGATTTTAGCACAGGGAGCCTTCTTGCCATGCTTTCAGACCTGTCTGATAGAAGGATCCTGCTGGAGAAGCGTCACTTCTGAATACTGAAATGAGTAGGAAAGCTTAAAATGGTGTTTTTTCCCATTATGGAAAAATGAGGATCTATTGAAGTGGTCTGAAGAATAAGAAGCTATTCAGATCCTCAGGGGAAAGTATAGGATGTCCAAAGCACAGACCTAAATTGCTCTGGTTTGGGTATTTTCAGGGTTTTTCTGTAGCAGGCTGTTGGGTAGAAAAGCCTTGGTGCTTCCACCTCCGTGGCAGAATTTCCTCCTCACTACAATAAATGGGGGTTGATCCACAGCAGAGCACCACATTGAAAGAGAGCACCAGCGTTTTAAAGTTTATTCTGCAGAATATTAATTCCTGCCTGGTAGCATCAACCAAGCCGGGTCCCTGCTGAGCACTGCAAGGGAAAGCAGGGGTCACCAGTTTGAGCGAGAAAACGACAGCACCAGCACAAAAAGTGGAGTTTTAGGGCTGTGCAGACATGCTGAAGATCGTTTATTTAGCTATTTGTTATTTATTAAGATAAGTATTTGGCCGTGTGTTATGAAAACAGAAGAAAGTTTGGCTAGCGTGGTTTTTTTCCTCATCCTGGAGGACGAATGGAAGAGGAAAATGTCCATGGCTGATTTGCTGTGGGGTGAAGCTGGGAGCTGAACCCTCCATCTGCTGGGATTTTGGGGCTGTCGGGTCAGGGTTCTGGGGTGCCCACCAGCAGGGAGGGTGCCCCGTGGTGGGGACAGTGCCCCAAGCTGGGAACGGTGCCCCAAGGGAGGCTCAGCTGCCGGTGGTGGCCATGCTTCTGGAGAGCTCTGTGTTTGCAGGGTTTAAGCTGCAGGAAAAGAATGTAACCAGGGACCGTGTGAGGTTTGGGGCTTTGTGTCTTAACTGCTGAAGAATTTCGGGGGTTGCTGTTGTTGTTATTAAGGTCCTGTCTCCTTGGAGCGGTGGGTTTCTTTGTTTGCTCTTGCTTGAGCTCCTCTTGGCTTTTTCACCCTTGGCCCTGTTACAGCAGCCTGCAACCGTCTCCGTGCAGTTCCCCTATAAAGCAGAATATAGAGCTTAATCAGCATTAAAGCAGAGCTCACTCCCCTGCTTTGCTGGAGGAAAGGAGCTGTTTTCCAAACTGATTTTGCAGCGGAGGGGTAGGACGAGCTGGGCAGAGGAGAGTGATGAGCGTGTACCACTCACCACCAGCCTCGCTATCCCTCTGCCATCTAGAAATGATAATTATTGCCCCAAAATGGCTTAATGGAATGGGTTTGCTCCCTCAGATTACGTTTTATCCCTGAGGCAGATTAAAAAATACTGCGTCTCATTTATTCAATGCGTAAATAACTTCATGATGGCTGCTTTACTTATATTTGAATATAATGTCATAACGCTTTTTCATTCAAACAAGATAGGGGTTAGTTTAGTTTCTTCTCTGTCATAAAAAGGTATCTAGAAACAATTCAGTTTTGGGGTTTTGCCATCCACGATAAAATTAGTTCAGCATTACATCCTGTTGATGGGCTGTAGTGGTCCAAGTTCCTCTACAAGCACAAAGGACATTATTCATTATTATTATTATTCATATTATTTGAAATAGCTCACAGATACAGCTCAGAAAGAAACAATTTCCACCCAATAAAACTTTCTAAGCTTATCCCTTGCAGCAAGGGAGAAACCAAGTAAATCCTTGGTCCTCAAATGAAGTCAGGAGGCATCCATCCCTGGGACTAAACTGAGCTCTGTTGAAACGCATAGGGCATCAGTTGGGCACTGGGAGCCCATGGACTTGGTTAAACATGGCCAGATGAATTCAGTGTTGTGGTATGAAGAGAAAAAGGTGATAACCAACGCAGGGAACTACAGAGGGAAAGGTAGGGATGTATTTATCGAGAGTAGAAAGGTAAAAACTGGTGACTTTGCGTTGTATTTCATGGGCTCAGTCATGGTACGGAGGACGGAAACTTGTCCTCGCAGAGAAGAGATCTACACCACACAACCACCCTCGAGTATGTGCAGTGAACAGCATTTACAGCCAGCGTTTCATTTCAGCTTGCAGAGCTGAGGGATGCTGTTCTGGGGAAAATGCTATGTTATGTCTGGATGCTGTTGCAAAGCTCAGTGGCGAAAGGTCGCGCTGCGCTGCGCTGCGCTGTATCTCTGCCTCTTAATTACAGAGGACGGTAA
>NW_010164844.1:0-1421 GCF_000695765.1 Mesitornis unicolor | reverse complement strand
AGCAGGATCCTGATTTTGCAGAGTTAATGAAGTGAAGGAGGACTGGAGACACAAAGTCTCAGCAGCTGGCGAGGGGACACGCGGGTTTCAAAGGGAAAAGCTTTTTTTGTTTTCTTTTGTTTACTCGAAGCAGCAAAAACTTCAGCCTGGAGGCCCCAAAACTGCAGATCCCTGTAGCTAAGCCCAGACAAGTCCTCATGCATTTTGGCACATGTGGGAGTAAAAGGACTTGGGTTTCTGGCTAATACTCGATGCTGTGATTACAGTGAGGTTTAATATGCTGGAAATCCCAAAGGAGATCACGGCTGATGTGGGAAGATGTGAGAGAAGCGCTGGAGGAGCTTCTTCCCCACCTGAATCTCTTCTGAAACTGTTCAACTACCTGAGGTGGTTTGACCTCTCTCCATTGAACTCAGGCTGGGATGCAGGGATGCAATCCCTGCTCTAGGGTAGCCAACATAGCTTTGGATTTTTTAAAATATATTTTTTCCTTTCTCTTTTTTCCTTTTCCTTTTTTCTTTTCTTTTCTTCTTTTTCCTTTTCCTTTTTCCTTTCCCTTTTTATTTTCCTTTTTCCTTGCCTTTTTCCTTTTCTTTTCCTTTTTATTTCTTATTTTTTCCTTTTCCTTTTCCTTTTTCTCCTTTTCCTTTTCCTTTTTCTCCTTTTCCTTTTCATTTTTCTCCTTTTCCTTTTCCTTTTTCTTTTTCCTTTTTCCTTTCTTCTTTTTTCTTTTTTCTTTTTATTTTTTATTTTTTCTTTCTTCCTTTTTCTTTTTCCTTTCCCTTTTTTTCTTCTTATTTTTTTTCTCTAATACTCCATAGCCCATATCATACCATAATCCATCTCACACATGCCATATAGTTCATCACAAAGCCTTCCATCTAGTGTCACAACAGCATACACTACCACAGTCTTCAAGTTTTAAACCTAACGTATGTTCTCTCCACTCCTTTCTTGGGTTTGGTTTTTTTTATATCACTAACTCCTACTCAAAACTTAGGGGAAACTCCTGGAAGTTGCTGTTTCCCTGAGCGCATCCTCCTCCGTTGTGGTGTAAATTACTCCAGGTAAGTTACTCCACACCGGTCTTGTCCTTATTGCTCTCTTCTGAACTGACCTTTCCAGTGCCGTGGGAGCTGAAGCTCCTGCATGAATCAGTAATCAATGACCAGACTCTAAGGCAACCGCCGGTATTGTCATCCAGTCAAATGTTAACAGTTAAAAATCAGCTCTTTACAGCAAATTATTTCCATACAGAAATGCAAAGGGAAAGTTCAGCTGCTTCAGCCTGACCTATAAAAGTGACACCAGGAGAGGAAAGGGTGCATAGCTGCAGCCCTGCTTTGTCAATGATGAGAGGTAAGGGTGGATTTGGGGCACATTCCTGCGCACCCAGCAAGCATTACCAGTTCTGCCGGTGT
>NW_010164843.1:1072-2272 GCF_000695765.1 Mesitornis unicolor | reverse complement strand
GCCTTTGGGGACACCACAGCCCTTGGGGACATAGAGGTCCTTGGGGACACCACGGCCTTTGGGGACACCAGGGTCCTTTGGGACACCATGGCCTTTGGGGACACTGGGGTCCTCCGGGACAACACAGCCCCTGGGGACACCATGGCCCTTGGGGACACTGGGGTCCTTGGGGATACCACAGCCTTTGGGGACACCACCACACTTGGGGACACTGAGGTCCTTGGGGACACCATGGCCTCTAGGGACACCAGGGCTTTCGGGGACATTGTGGCCCTTGGGGACACCACAGCCCTTGGGGACACCACAACCCTTGGGGACAACACATTTCTTGGGGACACCGGCGTCCTTGGGGACATCACAGCCCCTGGGGTCACAATGGCCCTTGGGGACACCGAGGTCCTTGGGGACACCACGGCCCTTGGTGACAGCAGGGTCCTTTGGGACACCATGGCGACACCCCGTTTCTTGGGGACACTGGGGTCCTTGGGGACATCACAGCCCCTGGGGACACCGCGGTCCTTGGGGACACTGGGGCCCTTGGGGACATTATGGCCCTTGGGGACACCGAGGTCCTTGGGGACACCGGGGCCCTTGGGGACATCACAGCCCCTGGGGACACCATGGCCTTTAGGGACACCAGGGTCCTTGGGGACACAATGGCCCTTGGGAACACCGAGGTCCTTGGGGACACCACGGCTTTTGGGGTCACCAGGGTCCTTTGGGACACCATGGCCTTTGGGGACACTGGGGTCCTCCGGGACAACACAGCCCCTGGGGACACCATGGCCCTTGGGGACACTGGGGTCCTTGGGGATACCACAGCCTTTGGGGACACCACCACACTTGGGGACACTGAGGTCCTTGGGGACACCATGGCCTCTAGGGACACCAGGGCTTTCGGGGACATTGTGGCCCTTGGGGACACCACAGCCCTTGGGGACACCACAACCCTTGGGGACAACACATTTCTTGGGGACACCGGCGTCCTTGGGGACATCACAGCCCCTGGGGTCACAATGGCCCTTGGGGACACCGAGGTCCTTGGGGACACCACAGCCCTTGGGGACACCACAGCCTTTGGGGACACCACAGCCCCTGGGGACACCATGGCCCTTGGGGACACCACAGCCCTTGGGGACACAACAGCCTTTGGGGACACCACCGCCCTTGGGGACACCGGGGTCCTTGGGGGCACCAGGG
>NW_010164843.1:0-1045 GCF_000695765.1 Mesitornis unicolor | reverse complement strand
GGTGCCCCCAAGCCCTGACAGGGCAGGGGGTGACAACAGCTCCCCGTGGCATGGCTGTCCCCAAGCCCGGCAAAGCAAGGGGTATCCGGGGGATCCCGATGACGGTGACGCAGCCGTCCCCAACCCCGGGATGTCCCCATTGGTGACACCGTCCCCGTTGGTGCCCCCAGCGCAAACCGTCCTGCGTCGCCTGTTACAAATTCGGCACCGGCGACGTCCCCAAGGTGCTGGACAAATACCACAACTGCGGCCCCAGCCACCACCTGGCAGCCAAGGTGAGTCCTGTGCGTCCCCCGTCCCCATCCCCACGGTGTCCCCACGGTGTCCCCACGGTGTTTTCCCCCGCAGGAGATCCGGCAGCGCGACGAGGCCGAGTGCCGGGCGGTGGAGGAGGCCGGCAAGGCCGGGGACGCGCTGTACCTGCCCGGGATGTTCGCCTTCTCCAGGGGGCTGCCCGCGTAGGGGACAACCCCACGGCCCCGTGGGGTGAGTGCCGGGTGACACGGGGGTCACCCAACCGGGGCTGTCACCGCTCACCCCCTTCCCGCTCGCCGACACCGTCACCGCGTCACCGTCCTGGATGTGTCCCCGTCCCCCTTCAAGCTCCACAATAAACCCCGGCTCTGGCTCCGCTGTTGTTGTTCCCGCCGGGGGTCGCCGTCACCGTCACCGTGTCACCGTGTCACCGTCACCCGTTGTCCCCGAGATGGGGGGGACGCAGCGGGGACCCCCCCCCACGCGGCTCACGAACCGGGCGAGGCACACCACAGACACCGCACCTTTACTGTGCACTTGTGTGACAGCCCCCGGTCCCCACCACGTCCCCACGCTGTCACCCGGTCCCTGTAGGGACCCCCAATTTCCCCTCCACAGCACCCAGAGGTGCCCAGTCCCGGCTTTGTGGGTGCTGCTCCGGTGCAGGGCCCGGTTCGTCCGGTGTCACCGTCACGAAGGTTGATCCAGTCCGGTTGATCCAGTCCGGTTGATCCAATCCGGTGCCGGTGCGGGGGTCTCTGCCAGGGTGGGGGTGTCCCTGGGGCAGGGG
>NW_010164842.1:3178-6815 GCF_000695765.1 Mesitornis unicolor | reverse complement strand
GGAAAGAGCATCTTTGGCTGAAGTCAAAGAGTAAAAGTATTTTCTCTGCAGCACCTGGGTTTGTACTAGAAGATGAAGACCTATGGAAAATAAGCTAGGTGGATTATTGGTTGATGTTCTTAGAAGCTCTTCTGTTAAATGGCACCAAACCTGGATTATTAACCATGACGTGCACATCTAACGCTAGCATAACCTGAGAAACCGAGCAGACTATGAAGTGCTCAGTTACAGTGCTTGTAACTAAAAAAAAAAAGAATTAGACCTGATACGGAATGGGAATGTGACCTTGTTAGGACAGAAGGGTTGATGAAGGAGAGAAATAGCAGGAAAAAGACAGTTTTCCATATGCTGTTTGCAGTTATCCAGAAGCCGCAGTGGTGTAGCTGAAGGACGAGCAAGCTGCGGTGAGAGGCAGGAATGATTGGATTGGAGAGGGGGAACAGCCTAAGCTGGCTCTGCTCCATGAGAGAACTCATCTTGTGTTGATACTTAAGACTTCTCACTTTAATTGGCATTTCTTACCATGACTTTGTGAATTACTTTGACATCTTCACATCTCCTGTATCTGCTTAAAAGGAAAATAAGTTGATTTGGCATTTTTCTGTTTGTTTGTTCCAGTTGGTGGCTTGGGAAATACTTTGTCTTGTCTTTATGAGTGGCCTTAGGGAAAGCCCATATTAATAGGACTAATAATGGGTAAATGAGTTTCCTAGATGTGGCCAAAATGAGAATAAACATGGCTGGGTCGTACTTGTTTTGGAGGAAGGAAGAAAGATACGGATGTGGTCTGGACAGCAGGCAAAGGAGGAGATTTTGAAAGAGGAGGGAAATGATGCTGTGGTTGAGAAGGTAGAGTGGAAAGACCTTTAGAGAAATGATTGAGAGCTTGACCTTAATATTACCTTTAGTCTTGCAGTGACTGCATGGTTGCAATTGTTCAAAGTACAGCAGGAAAATCCTACCTGGCTGATTTATATACGCATAAGAAGAAGGCAGTTCCTCTCAGCCAAATACCACTTCGTGGCTTACAGTGAGGGTACAGGCTTTGTGAACTGTGAGCTAATCCACTTCAGAAGTAGGAAGAACTGAATTTACTGGATCTGTGTGTTGAGTGGATCGTCTTAATGCATCACAGCTGCTTTGTCTGGTTTTGGAGACCAGAAAGGCCAATTTTGCAGTTTTTGCAAGTGAATTGAGTGAGTTGATGGGATCTGTTTACTGCTTTTAAATCACGGAACGGCCAGAAGAAAGCAGTGTGTGAATTTGAGCATCTGGTAGGTTGGATTTTGTTCAGACTGGAAGCTGTGCTGCATGTAGGCATTGTGCTTGTCCAGATAACCAAAAGGTGGTAGCAGATGTTTTGTGTAACTTCAGGGCTGTTGGTCTGAGTAGAGCTGTGTTATGTTCTAGAGCAAGATTGTTTTTAAGGGGCGGGTAGGAAGCGTGTGATTAAATAGGTGCCACTTAGGCCAAATTAATCTGATAAATACCTTCTGTAATTTATTTTTGGAGTAGAGAAAAAGGTGGATCCTAATCTTGATGTTCGATGGGATGGTGGTTAAAGTGCCATGTGAGGAACAGTTATGATGA
The DNA here is from genome assembly GCF_000695765.1 of Mesitornis unicolor. Lineage (NCBI taxonomy): Eukaryota > Metazoa > Chordata > Aves > Mesitornithiformes > Mesitornithidae > Mesitornis > Mesitornis unicolor. The sequence continues at coordinate 5,225 of NW_010164842.1, read as the reverse complement.
AAAGGTTGAATTACGAGGTTGGAGCGGAATCGAGTAAACGGGAGGTCACTGCAACTGGGACCAGATTGCCTGTGAGACTTGCACAGGATACGTCTGCAGTTAGTGCCTGTTGTAGGGACCGTGGGGGATGAATGTGTAGATAAAATTTGCTGAACCAACAGAGTAAGAAATCATGGAAAATTGGGAGTATTTTACAGGAGGACTTAGATGATCTTGAAAATCAACTGGGAATGGGATGAAGCAACTGAAAAGCTGGATGTGTGTGTTTGGTCTCAAGAAGATGTCAGTTGTGCAGGGGATCCTGCAGCACCGGTCGGGGTTGTGTCAGTACTCCCTGTTGCTGCTAGAAATAACCTGGCTGCAGAAGAGCCTTGTCTTGCTTATCAGTGATAAACTGGAATAAGCAAGGGAAGAATGACCAGAGAAATGGGGAGATGGTCTCTTGAGGGGAAATTTAAAAAATCCTTTGAGTTTTGCTTGGCAAAGACCTGGTAAATTAGGGTGGCTCTTCTTCAGTGCTGGAGTGGACGCAGTGTTAAGGTGATGGTTGTGACACTTTTTTCCACCAGAAACTAAATCTGTGAAAAAAAGCACTTCCTGTGCTCGCAGGGATCGCCCTGGGTAGTTCCTCAGCATCAGACAGATTTTTGTAGCCTTTTCAGGGCTGGGCTCAAATTACAGGAGATGAACAAAACCCACGGAGCTCCTGGTGCCTTCATGTTAGATGTGTTTTTCCTTAAAGAGTGAGTGTCCTCTGTATCTGGTGGGATGTTTGTAGAAAAGTGCTTTTTAAATTTCGGGGCAACAATGATGCAAGAACAGACAAATAGCTTTACACGGAAAATCGGAGGGCTGTCTGGAGCCGTCAGAGGAGCAGAAGTAATGAACAAAAGACACAGACTGGTGTTGAGACTGAGCTTATTTGTTTTTTTGGCAAGGACAGACTCAGCACTCAATACCGTGCAAGAGTTCAAAGTGCTTCCTGACCCTCTTGGGCATAACTGTCCATCTACTGGTAACCAGAGATGTTTCAGACTTCTTTTGTCTCTTTTGTCTTTACCACCCAAAATCCACTGAGGTAGCCAGGAACTTTGAATAAAGTACAAAATACAAACCACAGACCCCTGAATTTTCTTGCACTCTTGTGCTTTTGTTCTCCCCCCTCTTTTTCTTCTTCTGTCACCCTGTATTTGTCCAATAAGAGTTTTTCAGTGAGTCATGACGTATCCTGTTTATGCACCACCTACACTGGAGTTATTTAAAAGCAATTTTATTGCTGCGTTTTCTTTTTCTTCTTCCTTTCCCCTCTTAAATCAATGATTTATGATGTATTGGCTAAAACTTGCCAGAAGTTAGTAGGACCACATGCTGCACTGGTAATTTCCCAGCAGCAAAGCAGCAAGCAAGGACAGCAGCCATATCTTCACTATTTTTCTCTTCCCCTTTCCCTCCCCTTCCACCCCTGCATGTTCGTGTTTTAGTTTGGAAAACTAGAGGACTGAAAAATTGCCATAGCTCCATAAAGCACGGCTTTCTCCTTCTCCCACAACAAGGGTGATCAGTGCAGTCTTTAGGTTCTAGAGGGGACAGGTCTTATTTTATATGAAAATTTTCCCTCTGGATATCTTAGAAGCAAAGGGATGGAGTATGCTTTGATGTAAGCATGCTGAGGGAATGGAGCTCCGGGCAGGGACCGCTAGGAGCGCGGACAAAGCGATGAGTGGCAGGATAGGGGTCAGAGCAGAACATCGGGATGAGGAGGAGAGGCGAGGGTGAGGCTCAGTGGTCCGCTTAAATCAGTGTGTGATGCGCTGCCACACGAGGCCACTTCCCCACCCATGTGTGCTCGCCTGGCCCTGGTGATCCTGCAGCCCCTGGTGCACTGAGACCAGCCTGGGGGAAAAGGAGAGTGAGCATGGGTGCAAATTGGGGGTCAAGATGTGGCTGAGAGCAAGGAGGAGGGGACAACTGGAGACAAAGGCAGAGTCTGTCCCAGGTAGGGTGGAAGCTGAGGCTGGAAGCTGGTGTATTTTGGCACCAAGATGAA
>NW_010164842.1:0-3147 GCF_000695765.1 Mesitornis unicolor | reverse complement strand
CTCTGCTGTTCATCTTCCCTTTGGACACCAATGATTCTGCTAAGGGCAACCAGGAGAGTATCAGAAGTAACAGCAGAGCTCTGGGGGTGATGGGTAGGGGCATGGGGGACCAGGTGGTGGTCTGCTAAGTCCTGCGGGTGAGGGGAGAGGGTGTGCAGAGGAGGTGCCTCTCTGAAGTGTCTAATGCTAATGCACGGGGAGTAAACATGAGGAACTGGGGATCTGTGTGCAGTTGCAGGGCTCTGGTCTCGTTGGCATCACAGGGATGTGGTAGGATCGCTCACGGGAGTGGAGTGTTGTGATGGAGGGACACAGGTCGGCGAGACGCGGAGGGGGAGTTGTCTTTGTGAGGCAGCAGCTGGAGTGCCTGGAGCTCAGCCTGAGGATGGGCAAGGGGCCAACGGAGACCCCAGTGGGTCAGGATTACAGAGCTGACCGCTGTGGGTGATGCTGTAGGGGATGTCTGGTGCAGGCCTCCTGAGCAGGAAGAACAAGTGAATGAAGCCTTCTGCAGATGGCTGGAAACAGCCTCATGTTCACAGACCCTGGTCCTCATGGGGGACTTCAGCCACCCCAGTGTGTGCTGGTAGGACAGCACAGCAGGGTGTGGACAGTCCAGGTGGTTCCTGGGCAGCACTGATAACAGCTTTCTGACACAAGTGATAGGGGAGTCAACGAGGAGAGGTGCTCTGCTGGACCTCCTCCTCGTCACCAACAAGGAAAGGCTTGTTAGGGTTGTGAAGGTCAAACACAGTGACCGTGAGATAGCAGAGTTCAGGGTCCTGAGGACAAAAATCAAGATTGCAACACTGGACTTCAGGAGAGCAGTCTTTGGCCTCTTTAGAGGTCTCCTTCAAACAGTCCATAGGATAAGGTCCTGGCAGGAGGAGAGGTTCAAGAAAGGAGCTTGATATTAGTGGGCCACCTCCTGCACGCTCACAAGTGGTCCATCCCAACAAACAGCAAGTCATGCAAAAATGCCATGGTGACTGCATGGATGAAGTAGCTCTTAGCAAAGCTCAAACTTCTAAAAGGAGTGTACAGAAAGTGGAAGCAGGGAAAGGTAACCTGGGAGAAAGTGGAGGCACTATCTGTGTATGCAGGGATGATGTAGGGAAGCCAAAGCCTTTTGAATTGGATCTGGAGGGGGATGTCAAAGGCAACAAAGGGCTACCAAGATGATGAATGGGCTGGACTACCTCATAGGAGAAGAAGCTGAGAGAGCTGAGACTGGTTATCCTGGAGAAGAGAAGACTTGGGGGGAAGTGTCATTGGTATGTGTAAATAGCTGAAGGGTGGGTGCGAAGAGGATGGAGTCAGGCTCTTCTCAGTGGTCCTCCGCTCCAGGACCAGAGGTAGTGGGCACAAACTGAAACACAGGAGGTTCCCTCTGTGGAGAGAACCAGGAAACACTTTGTGACTGTAATGGTGACCAAGCACTGGCACAGGTTGCCCAGAGAGGTTCTGGAGCCTCCATCCTTGGCGATACTCAAAAGCCATCTAGACATTCCTAGGCAACTGGCTCTTGGTGGCCCTACTTGAGCAGGGAGGTTGGACCAGATGACCTCCAGAGATCTCTTCCAGCCTCAGCCATTCTGGGATTCTGTGGCTGCCCCTTGGGTGTTTTGGCATAAACCAGTCATGAAAGCTGTGTGGCACCAAGCTGTGTGGTGCGGTTGACGCCCTGGAGGGAGGGGATGCTGACCAGAGGGACCTGGCCAGGCTGAAGAGGTGAAGTTTGGCAAGGCCAAGTGCAAGGTCCTGCACCTGGGCAGGGGCAATCCCAGGAGAACGGCTCAGGAGCAGCACTGAGGAGAAGGACTTGGGGGTGTCAGTTGATGAAGAACTCCACATGAGCTGCCAGTGTGCGCTTGCAGCCCAGAAGGTCAAACACATCCTGGGCTGCATCAAAAGCAGTGTGGCCAGCAGGGTGAGGGAGGGGATTCTGCCCCTCTGCTCTGCTCTGGTGAGACCCCACCTGCAGTCTGTGTCCAGCTCTGGGGTCCCCAACTCAAACAGGACATTGAGCTGTTGGAGCAGGTCCAAAGGAGGGGCATCAAGATGATCAGAAGCTGGAGCACCTCCCCTTTGGGGCCAGGCTGAGAGAGTTGGGGCTGTTCAGCCTGGAGAACAGAAGGCTCTGGGGAGACCTTATTGTGGCCTTCCAATACCTGAAGGGGTCCTACAGGAAAGCTGGGGAAAGACTTTTTACCAGGGTAAATAAACTTTTTACAAGAGTGATAGGAAGAGGTGTAATGGTTTCAAACTATGAGAGGGTAGATTTAGACTGGATATTAGGAAGAATTTTTTGACTGTGGGGGTGGTGAGACACTGGCACAGGTTGCCCAGAGAAGCTGTGGATGCCCCCTCCCTGGCAGTGTCCAAGGCCAGGTTGGACGGGACCTGGAGCAGCCTGGGCTGGGGGAGCTGTCCCTGCCCATGGCAGGGGTTGGACTGGATGAGCTTTAAGGTCCCTTCCAACCTAAACCATTCTGTGATTCTATGAAATGCAGGAAGCAAGAAGCCACTGGTAGTGATGGGGCCTGAGAGAGGCTGTTGGAAGAGGGGTGTGGAGTTTATTGTGTATCTTTCTTCTGGAGTGACAGCTGAATGGTTGGTCAAGTAGGAAGGGAGCCAGTGAGGTGAAGTGATTGGTGGAGATCATAGCAAAAATGGTTTTTGGATAGCTGTGGTACTGTGTTTGATAGGATGGAAGGCACGAAAATACAAGACAATAAGGAAGGAGCAAGATGAGCATCACCACTGACGAATGGACAGAAATCAGCCCTGGTGGAGGGAAGAGCAGAGGGCTTTAATACTGCCATCGTAAGAAAGAAGAGGGGACATGTGCTGTGTAGCCTTAGGGGTTATACCGGTGACTTGAAAGTAGGGATGTGAAAACTCGGTGTAACCCTGTAAGTGATCAGTTTAGCAACCATGAGTTCACATTTCACGTTACAATGTGAGCGGCAGAGTGGTTCACTGGTGCTGTGGTGGGTTGACCTCAGTTGGCCACCAGGTACCCACCCAGCTGCTCTATCACTGTGCCTCCTCAGTAGGCCCAGAGGAGAAAATAAGACAAAAACCTCTTGGACTGAGATAAGGACAGGAAGATAACAGAGTATTGGGAGTTGGAAGGGACCTCAA
>NW_010164841.1:0-462 GCF_000695765.1 Mesitornis unicolor | reverse complement strand
TTATCTTATTTCATAGTAAAAAGTAAATGAGTAAAAATGTTTATTATCATATGGGGACACACAAAAAAATGTGTTTATAAGGAGATAAATCGCCAACCTCTAATCTCCCTTTGGAGTATTTATTGCAGATTTTGAGGTAGAAGAAAGCCATGCAGGTGGAGGATGGCAGGATGGAAAACACGCACCGTTGCTTTCTCCTGTTGTATTGTGTTACAGTGTTCAGATATTCCTAATTCCTGATCCAAACTCAGATTGTCTGGGGTCTCACATTTCTCTTATACCGTATTTATAGCAAATAATTGTGGACTCCACACTACCACAGTGCAATGGCTGTAAGTGGAAGCTGCTCTTCTGTGACAGTCAAGTGACTTAGTGAGAAACAGCAAGGTGAATTCTAGTCAGCAGAAAGCCACATCTAGAAGTGTTTGCACCTGTCCAGATGTTCTTTAATGGGAATTAGGA
>NW_010164840.1:0-5000 GCF_000695765.1 Mesitornis unicolor | reverse complement strand
CTACAGGCAGGCTCACTGCTGCCATCAGACATTGGTATAAGAGCCGGGCACACCCTGCAGCTCGACACCTGGGTGGCAGCACGCTCCCACCGTTGCTCCATCTGGCAAGCTATGTCTGACCTGGTGGGTGCATGGCTGTGGAAGGCCATGGCTCTCTGCCTGGTGATAACCATTGCTGACCAGCTGCTGTGGCCGAACCTCAGCGCCCGTGCCCTGCCTGCTTGCCCTTCCTGCGCAAACTACCGTGCAAACTGCCGCGCAAACTGCCGCTCCACGCCCTTCTGACACGCCACGTCCTGTTTGCCCGTCCTGTTCACCGCGCTCCCTGGGGACTGCTTTTCTACCTGAGAGGGTTAACCGTCACTCTTGTCCCCACCCACAGTGAGTCAGCACTGACTGCAATCAGGAGCTCACGTTTCCCTCTCTGGGGTTGGAGGCTGGGGCACCCTCTCTCTCCCTGCGCTTTTTTGCCTTGGTGCTTGATTTTTTTTCTGCGGTTTAGCCGCTTTTGTCACTTCAGTAAGGTCCTCTGGTGTGATCCTCCGCTCTGGAGCCCTTCACCTCGGTGACCCCTCGCTTCCCCTCGAGTAGGGCTGTCTATTTCCTGTCTTAGGAAGTTGTCATCAAGGCTCTCCAGGAGTCTCTTGGATTGCCTACATCCTGCTGTGCTACTTTTCCAACAAAGGTCAGGGTGGTTGAAATTCCCCAGCAGGATGAGAGCCTTGTGAGCTCAATGTCTCCTGGAGCTGGAGAAAGAAGGCTTCATCAATAGGCTTCCCTTGATCAGGCAGCCTATAGTAGACACCAACCACAAGACTCCCTTTGTTTTCACGATCCCCAGTTCCTACCCATAAGCTTTCAACCGGCTCATGCCTATTCTTTAGGGACAACTCTTCACACTCTATCCATTTCTTAACATAGAGAGCAACACCTCCACCCCTCCTTCTTCTCCTGTCCGTTCTGAACAGCTTGTAGCCATCGATAGCCACACTCCAGTCATGGGATTCATCCCACCAAGTTTCAGTAATGGCCACTATAACATAGCTTTCCTGTAGCACGATAGCTTCCATCTCCTCCTCTTTGTTGCCCATGGTGCAGAGGCATTTCAGCTGTGTTGTTGGCCATGTCACCTTCTTAGATGGACACCCCTTCATTCCCCCAAGGTGTTTCATGAAAACTACTCTGTTGGGTTCTATCACCTCAGGAGCCTCTGGCTTGTCTCTGTAAGACTTTGCCTGCGCTGCAGCACCCACCACATGTCTTAGGGCAACAGGCTGAAGGCCCTTACTATCACCCCATCCCTCCAACCCTGGTGTGCCATCCTGCTGCTTGTCACAGCCAATCTTGATATTATTATCCCCATCCCCCTTCACATCTAGTTTAAAGCCCTGTCAATCAGCCCTGCAATCTCTTGGGCAAAGACCCTCTTCCCGGTTTGAGAAAGGTGCCTCCCATTAGATGCCAGCATACCTGGTGCCGTGTATGTCTGTAGATTGAAGAACTGCAGATAGACTAGCAGACACTGGTTGATAAAGGAAACAAAGGAATTCATAATTAAAGTTACAAAACAAGAACAATACAAGGAAGGACCATATATGGATAAAGGACTGAGTTCATGGGAAGAACCTCTTCAGATCCACCACGGTCCACCAGAGACCACTGAAAGACTCTTTGTACGCAAGCACAGTTGAGGGAGAAACATGTTTCCATGTGAGAGGGTAGGTTGACCTGACTGCAGCCAATGGAGATTTAATGGTGGAGCAGAGATCCACATGAGAAGGTGGCTGCTCCCAAAGATCCCATGACTCCATGGGAAGTGTGCACTGGAGTAGTCTGTGGGAAGGACTGCACCTCGTGGATGGGAAGCTCACACTGGAGCAGTTTGTGAGGAAACTGAAGCTGTGGGCAGACACATAGAGAAGTTCATAGAGGACTTTCTCCTGTGGGAGGGGTGCCACGTGGAAGCAGAGAAAGAGTGCGAGGAGGCCTCCCTACCCCTGAAGAGGAAGAAGCGGCAGGTTCGCATGGGATGAACTGACCACAACACCCATTCCTGTCCCACTGCACCACTGGTGAGGAAGTAAAGACACCGGGAACAAAGCTGAGCCCAGGAAGAAGGAAGGGGTGTTCATCAGAATATTCTATTAGACTCTTACTGGTAACAAATTAATTTTTTTTATTTTCTCCCCAAGTTGTGTCTGTCTTTTGCCCATGACCATAAGTGGTGAACAAACCCTCCCTGTCCTTTGTTTTGGGTCACAAGCTCTTTGTTATATTTTCTTCTCCTCATCCCACAGGAGGGTGGGCAGAAGAAGTGAGTGAACAGGCCTCGTGGTGCTCTGTTGCTCACTGGGCTTAAACCACGACTTATGCTTACACTTGTCGAAGCCCACATGTATTTTCCAAAATGTCCATTGTGCTCAACTAAATACTTAGACCAGAAAGCCATTAAAATTTTTCAGCAGCAAAAATTAATCAGTCCATACTGTAAGTATTTATTCTTTGTGAGAAGTTTTTATTTTCCCCACAGGGTCAATAATTATTTTTCACTTTTTCTGAAAGTTGATACTGCCTTAAAGGTAAGAATTTGAATACACAAAAGAAATGCAAAAATATTTTAAAAACAATCAGAATTAATAGACTCAAATAAGCCTTGGAAACTGCACAGTAGTACTTTAAAATCTAGCTTGTATGTTGGTTGTTTGTAGGACCAAAAGAGAGAATTTGTCCTTTGGGCAACTCTTAACATAAGACACTATATTATGGGTATGGCTCTGTTGCAACAAAGGATACATCAGTGAATATGAAAAAAAGAAAGTAAATGAGAATCCCATTCAGAAAACAGAACCAATATTTTCTGATAATTTCAAGATAGCTTTCTGCTGTACTGCAGTTATTTTCTAGTTTTCTTTCTGATAATATTACTTATAAAACTGCTTTCACATAATTAAAAATATTCAGAAAGATTTGTAGCTGTTAATACTTTTTCCATTTAAAAAATCAAGACAGAAACATAACAATGTTTAATATATTTGCATATTTTGAGTTTTTCAATTTTTTTTTTCTTTAAAAGAATATTAAATATTCTGAGTCTATGTGACATGGGGAAAAAAAGAGGAGTTCATAGATTATTTTTACATAAATATAATATCTGTCAATAGGTAAGAAAATATATATTAAGAATCAAATTCTATATCAACATAAATAAAGTACTGTATATTTTTAGAAAGTCATCTGGTCTTTCAAGAGTTATAAATCAAGTAGGTATCCTTGGTCACTTTTAATGAAAATAAGATTTGTTAATGACTGTCATATAAAAATATTTTATTTCTTGTTGATATCAAGGGAAAATACAGAGTATCAGACACTACAGTATGACAGCATTTGCCAAACACTGGCTTTGTAATGATGACTAGCTTAACTACAGACTGCAAGACGACCACAGGACTCCGAGACGACTCTATAAGAGTTATAAATCGAAGACTTTTATTTTATCAGAGGCTGCGCTTTTATAGTCCAAAATCCCTTAGTCACACTACATAAGCATTTCTATTGGTTACATATATGTGTCCATATTGTCTAAGCTAATACATGATTGGTTACTATCTTACATGTCACCGCCCACATCCGGGTCAGGTTGGTTTACTTCCGCTTCCTGTTGGTTTACTTCCAGGTCGTTCTCTTGCCGCATCGTCGTACTTTCTCTTTCTTTAACCCTGTGTCATCTTAAGGTGGTCTTTCTAAATTACAGAATTCTTAAGGTGGTGATTCCAAGCCATACAACTCTATATAATCATATCCATTTTAGTTCATGAATCCTCCAACAACAGACTAGCAGTTACTTTCCCTTTATTTGTAGACAGAAGATAGCTGCAATATACAGGAGAGGCATTTTTAAGAAGAAAGGTTATGAAAAGTCCAAGCCAGCAAATAGACAGTAACAGAGTAACTCACTCTAAAAATCTGCTCTTTAAAATTCAACATTTGAAAAAGTAAATTTACAACTGAACACTCAATATCTGGACATTTGTTTACAGCAGAGTAAGGTTTGTTACATCATTCAACAGCACGAAAACACACATTCTCTCCTGTTGGACACTCTTCTTTATCTTTGATTTTTCTGTTTAAGCTAAATTTTCTTCTTTTTCTGTTCTACTGTTTACCAGAAACAGTGACAATGGCCCATGGAGACAAAAACTTTTTTTTCTCCCCCTCTTTTCTTTGAATCTTGTGCATGAAGACTTCAATTACTGCCTGCTGAAGCAGGCAGAATCCTATTAGTAAGAAAGACGATCATGAGATGCAATGCCCTGACCTAGCTGTAGAAAAAAAGTCTAAAGTTGATAAATGTGTAATCAAGTTATGTAATGAATATATATAAAGGAAGAGGGAGGGGAAATACTACTGTTAATTAGTCTTCAATTTATAAATATAAGAATGAACAACTATGAACTATGTTCTGGTGCATCAATTGGAAAACAAAAATATTTATAGTTTCATTATTCTGAATCTTCACCTTACTCTTATACATTCTATCTATGTACAAGTTGGACTTTATAGTTAACATTTTATCTCAATATTGGCTAAATTACTAATTACTTGTATTAGTTTTCTGAGTAAGCTTTAGAACATGAAAAAAAGAAGCATTTGGTATAGAATTACTATGTACTAGTTCTGACCTGGGAATACAGTAAGTTTAATGTCAAATCATAAGCAGAAATGTACTCACAAAAAGAAAGATCTTTTTCATAATATGGTGATTTAACATCTCAGAAAAAAATATTGATTAATCATAAAATTTGCCTAATATTTACATTAAAAATCATATAATGATAATGAACTGGTTTAGGGCTTATTAAAATCATAGCATTGTAAAATAAATTGCACTCAAGTCTGTACTATATTTTTACCATTTTTAGTCTTATTGCCAAAATAGATTTTGAGTTTGCCTCGGTTGCGAGCGGATGCGCTATTGTTGTGGTTTAGGGCTGGGCTGGCCA
>NW_010164839.1:0-44288 GCF_000695765.1 Mesitornis unicolor | reverse complement strand
AGGTCTTTTCCAACTGAGCGATTCTGTGATAATCCCATTATTTCTTGTCTTATCTACCCTGGACATAGAGAAGTATCTATCTCTGGGGCTATCTTTTACCTAGGAAAAGTTGCTACCGTGTCCCTTCTTCAGTCTTCTTCTCTTCAGTGTAAAAGGCCCAGTTCCTTCAATCTTTACTCAGTGTAAAATCTTTATTCAATTTTTAGACCTCTGATCATTCCTGACTTGCACTTGTCATCCTGAGCTTAGGGCACTCATGTGGAGAACATGAGCTCTTGCTTTGCTGAAATCAGATACAATGAAAACAAAAGCAAATAATAGCACTGTAAGAAACAGCATTACAAAGCAGTACCCCTGGCCTAAGTTTTATACATACTTTCATTAGTGGATGACTTTGAAAGTACACAGTGATGTTGGCCTAGTTTAAGTTGAGCATAGATGCTCAAACCTGCTAACAGTTTTATTTTACATCACTCTATGTTCTGATAGGAAGCCATGAAATATGCATAATATTTTGACATCTGTAACTTGCCTCCTCTTTAACAATGCTTGCAGGCTACCAAGAAAATTGTCAGTCTGGATTTGTTTAAAAAACAAATTTAATTCATTCAGGTTTTTTAATGCATCCTGTTTGTAAATAAAAGAAGAAAGGATGTCATTTCTCCTGAGAAGGCCTATGTCCTCCATATCATGTTAAATAATTAACAGTACTCACCATGCCGGCAATTATCAGGAGACATCTCCTGGAGATGGCCTCTTGCTATCAATGAACACATTGACTAGTTTTGACAAATGTCATTGGTCTCAGAATTATGCTTATTCCTGGCAGCAAATTTAATGATCTGCAGAGCATGTCCCCTCTAATACTTAGCAGTTATAGAAAGTACCTCCTACACCCTACAATTAAAGTACAGTCTGTAAAATAATTAGTCACAGGCAAAGAATGTCAGACGAGAACAAGGGTTCTTAAGATCACAATCATTTCAGCAATAATTGTTGAGCAAACTAGGGATCTATTCAGAAAGCTGCTCAAATAATTTCAATCTTAACATTATTTTATAAGGAGAGTTTAAGGGCAAATGAAATAAATGTTCCAAGTGGGTGAATTTCATTTAAAAAATATTCTGCCTGGATATTTATTAAAAAATTTGCTAAATTAGGATTCCAGTCCTTTTCCAAGATATGTCAGAGGTATAAACTCCTATGTGAGAAACAGTTAGCTAATATGAACTCTCCTTAATATAATTTAATTTCACAAGCTATTTCAGCAACAATATTCCTACCTTTCTTCTAGGAGAAAAGAGAGATGGAATATTTAGGAAAAAATAAACTTCAAAGGAACAATAATGTATTTAGGACCAGAACTGATATGGTGACCAGATCCTGAGATAGATTCAGGACATGAATTCAAGTTTGTGTCCAAACTCATGCCAAAGGTTTTGCCCATTCAGTGCCTCTGCGAAGGGGTGTTTGCTCTTCATAGCTAGCCAGAGCACTAGTCATGTTCCTTCTTTACACATCACTGGCCACAGGCACTACCAAAGCCGTGATAACCCCATGAGTCTGCTTGGTATGGGCAAGTATTTGACTTCACTTTCATTCAGCAGTCAAGTTTTCTTCTTCCTGAGTCTTCAGTGAGCTCTAACATTATAATCCACAATAAGTTTCAGCAAGCTTTTGGTAAATCCTTTATGAACCTGCAGCAAAATCTTCTCCAATAAGAAGGGCATAATGTAACCCATATCTCTTGACAACAGAAATCAACTATGTGTCAAGTCCATCTTTTATTGCAGAAAATTTCCTTTGACCTTAGAGTCATTGCTCAGTATAATAGGGTTTTTCTATGTCTTCTCAGTGGTTAATGTTTAAAGCAACATTGGACTTTTCTATCACACTAGCTATGGTTTCTAATTCACAGATGATCATTGTTATTATAAGTCTATTTTACTTTTGCTAAAAGGAATTTCCCCATTTTCAAAGGTGTTTGATCTAATGGAAGGCAAGCAGCAGATGGTTCATACAAAATCTCATTAGTCTCTCTGAAAGAATGTTTCATTATTGTGTGGGTGGAAACATCCTCTGTTTTCAAAGTAATTGTAATATACCAACTGTAATGTGCAGCACACAATATTCCAGGTTTTATATAGTAATTGCCTTAGATAAGACTCTAGAAGAGAAACAATGAGGTCTACGGAACCAATTTTGGCCTTGGGTATGTCACTTTGCTTGTTTTTCTTTTTTACTTCTTGTATCCATCTCACCTTATAGCACAAGTTCTTTGACACAGAGATTACCTTTCACATATGATTGTATAACAAGATACGGAGGCCTTTGTGCAGCTGGGGCTTCTGTCCTTAGTGTAAGGAAAATAAACAACAGTCACAAGAAATGAAATACTGTCGGCCTTTATCCTGCTATGGTATTAATGTGTGGAAAAAGGAGTCTGAGAGTGCTATCCATAAGGATCTGAGCATCAAGCTACAGACTCACAAGTGGAGTGATTAAATTCAAGGCATGAAATCAGAGCAATTCATGCTGTAGTCACTGCATACAGATAAACAGGCTTTGCTTTTGTCCATAGGTTTTCAGTTCATAAAAGCTTTGAAGCAGGAGAGGAATGGGAAAATAATACCTGATGGCAGTAGTAGCGTGGAACAAATTAATGAGTCACAAGTAGGACCTTAACCAAAACCTGGCTTGTTTGAACAGATCATGCCATTCTGAGATCCATAATTTCAGTCAGTTTTGAATAATCCTTAATCTAAAGATCATGACAAGAGAGAACAGTGAAGATTTGCACTGTGGAGTACGTTGTTACACTGCATGAGTTACAATAAGCACACCTTTGGTTTTTTGCTTTCTTATTGGGTAACCTGTGTAAGAAAGGACAACAACCTAAATTGAAAACAGTTCTCTTAAATGAACTAATGAAAAATGTGCTACAGGAGGACATTGGGCTGTAACATTTGCCTCTTCTGAGTACTGATACTAGCTCACTTTAATATTCATGGAAAGAAGACTTGATTAAGATCACAAATGAACAAATCAAATACATAGTTTTCTCCCACTACTTCTTCAGTTCTAATAATGAACTTTTGTGTATAATCACAGTAATACTGAGGTGGTGGCTGTAACTGCTGGCACAGAACAACCATATGAGCACAATCAAACTGCTTGTGTTACAGCTGCCACTTAGTGCAGCAATACTGCACTTACTGCGTTCAAGCACTGCTTTTGCTATGATCATTATTGACAGATAGTACAAAAGCTGTCTGATTCTTTCTGTAATTTTTTTTTCTTTCCAGCAGAACTGACTATTTTATGTGACTCCTGAGGCCAGAGCAGTCCTAATAAAGATCAATTTGATTCTGAGTTGTAATGGATTTTAATGTAGTTTTTCAGTAACATTTTCAGTATATCAGGAAACCAGCATGCTCTTTCTGAGTTGTTCTGATTTGCTTTCTCTAGAAAGAAAACTGAATACATTTGGGCAGTAGAGTCAAAACAACACAAAATGTAATCATTTGCAGCAATGCGTTCTACAAGGCGTAGATGTAAACAAGAACTGAATGCCCTTATGTATGTGAGGTGAAAGGAGGCAGCATCAGCCTCGTGTGAGGGCCGCTAGGATCGGCAGAACACATTTACAAGGAGGAATGGGCAGGCAGACAACCACATTACTAGCTGCGGGTGCTATTATTGCCTCCACATCTATCATGTACTACATAAAGTTGTGTAGGAAGAGAAAATGAAGGAAAAAATATTCAGCTGTTCACCTTTAATTGCATATTATTTCTAAGCAGTGCTTTATGAACAGTCAATGTTATTTTTTAGTATGTATGTTTGTGACTTTTCTTATGAGGACATTCCTCATGCATCTTTTTATTAATGTGTTTAAGTGACAGGCAAAATAAAGTTTCTAGTGAATTAAATGTATATGAGAGTAACCAATTCATACTGAATTAGTCTAAAATTTTACAGTGAAAAAAATCTTTTTTTTCCCCAATATATTGTAACACAAACAAAGTTAAATCTTTCAAAGGGAGAATGCTGACTTCAGTGTGAATTTTTATTAAAATCTTCCATCTAAATGCCTGTCTGGGTCTAGGACTCAGGATTTTTATGCTGTCAACTGCACATTTTGAAATGTCAGATCTCTGACATCTCATGCTCTGAGGTGGGATTTCACGCAGCCAGTTCCTGTCCTTTCCCACTAAAGAGCCACACCATTACCTCTCTCACTTTGGGCCAGACATGGCCAGCTGGCCACACCTCTGTGACAGACTTTTCTTCCCATGTGAAGGCTTTCAAGTAGCAGAAGAGAACTGGCTAACATTATACCAGAGATTTCTTCCTGTAACAGGGAATCTTCAAGCACCCTCAGTGGAGGGGTTTGTGCTAGGGTATCACGTTAACTCTAAGAAAGCTAATTGTTGGTCAAAATGCCTAAAGAATATTTTGTTTCCGATCTGACCTCCTTTTTCTTTTCAGCCTGTAAGTATCATGGAAATCTGGGGTGCATTAATTTTTTGTGCCTGTATTTTCTCTTTTCTGTTGTAACAGCTGAAGTATACTAGAATGCTTTGACTTATAGAGCAAAAGAGCATAATGTTATGACTGCATACTAGAAAGCTAGTTCTGATGCTACCCAATACATTGGAACAGTCTGTCACCCCTTTCTCAGCCAAGCAAAATCTATTCACTCGTGCATTTTTGGCAGTATTATGTGTTTTGGAGGAAAGCTGCTATTGTTTTGGTGCCTGATATCATATCAGACCATAACTCTTTTACATACTATCTGCACTGGACAGTTACAGTTGTTAGTTTAGTGGTGTTTTACCTAAATTTTTGGAGCACAAATCATATTCAGACAAAACTCATACAAGAATAAAGCTCAAAAGTTCAAAGCAATCAAGGGCAGTAAAAAAATCTTTGAGAACTGCATTAAAATGAAATAAAAAACATACCCTCCACCAAAACAAAACAAAAAAAAGCCTCTACCAGTCATTCAACTCATTCATCCAATATTAATTTTCAACACAAGTAAGAAATAAATGTGAGGAGTACAGTCTAAGAGTTAACATGCAGATAAGAATATGGAACTTTCTGCATTGTCTGAGTGCACCAGTCATTATAATGAGAAGTAACCCTGT
The DNA here is from genome assembly GCF_000695765.1 of Mesitornis unicolor. Taxonomy (NCBI): domain Eukaryota; kingdom Metazoa; phylum Chordata; class Aves; order Mesitornithiformes; family Mesitornithidae; genus Mesitornis; species Mesitornis unicolor. The sequence goes on along the minus strand of NW_010164839.1, from coordinate 39,135 downwards.
AAATTAAAATAGCCTGGGCCAGGTGTGCAGGCAGCCTCATATTTGCTGTACTCAGATAACGACTGCAAATAAAATAATTTGTATAAGGATGAATTTTGAGCAAGTTAAACCTTCCCAATTGATAAGACAGATAACCAAAAATGTCTAATAAGAGAACTCTTCCAGGCTTATCATTGGCACTTTGCAAAACATAAAGCACAGGCACCAGTTACAGCAAGAATCTGTTATATTACTCACAAAATAATTGTTCTTTGCCCTCCTATAATACAGTCTGTGACTTTGACCACAAAAATTTAAATTCAATAGGAAATCAAACTTTTCCCTCCTAAAAAAAAAAAAAGAAATATGGAGAATTTTAAACTACTAATTTTCATGATTTCATATTTTTGAGGGAAATAATTTTCGGGATTAAAATTGACCAAATTAATGTAGAATTTTTTAGAAGTTGGAAAATTAATTGTAATCAAAATTAGAAGGCTGGTGTCTTCCACTGCTGCATCTCAAAGCAGCTCACTGACTCCGAGGCACATAATGAATCACAAACTGATGCTCAGCAGGTCACTCGTTCCCTAGTAAAATCAGAAGAAAGCAACAGGAAGCTGGGCTCTCAGGCCTGGTGATTAGGAACTTGTCTATAATGAATGCTCCTTTTTGCTTGTTTTCTCTCCCTTAAATATTTAATCAGTCACTGCAATGCTAGGCACTGTGGTTTATATTGTCCCTCACAGTCAGCTGTTCTGCAGAGAGCAGAAGGTTCTGGATAACAGCAAGGACTTACAGCAAGTCTCTGCATCCTGTTACCTACCATCCCATCCACTCACCCCTTTTCCTTCCTTTGGGTTGAAATCCCAAATTCTTTTCAGGCAAGAGCAAAGTTTGTGTTTGAATGGAGTAGAGATAATATAATTTGCTTTAAAGTTCTGGAAAAAAAACCCACACAAACATTTTGATTTTTCTGAGGGAGAAATTAATACTCTACCATCATTAATATCATGGTGGTAGTGTACATGATAGACATATTTAAAGTTTCTCCACACATGATAGCATTTCAGTTGCCCAATATTTCAACTCCTTTGGACAAACAAACGTGGTAAAATAGAATGCTGATATAATGAAATGTCATTCATCAGTCAGTGTTACAGATGATGTTACAGAAAGTGTCAAGTATAGAAATCTGTGTACTGAAACCAACATTCATCTTCAAAAAATCAATGTGCTAAGTAATAATAACTAACCTAAAGGAAAATATATTTGCAGAAGCTCAGCTACGCATGAACAAAATGGATGTGAGTGAAGAACAAATGCTCAACAAGAAATAATACTGCAATTTTTTATCTCCTCAAGATTTATCTACATAAAATTTTAGCAATGTTTTTCAAATCCTACATTATAGGTTGCACCAAATTCACACAAGGTTTTTTTCCTGATTTCACTGGGATAGAATCAAATAATTAATTTTCTATTCGAGAAAGCTGCATTTTTGAGAAGACTGAAGCAGCTGGTTGGGTGGGAATAAAGTTGATAAGACACTTTATTTTAGTTTGTGGTTAGCCCTGCTATATAGGCTGCCATAGCGATCAAGATCTTTAGCAGTTTTGAGTCACCCAAGTGTAGAAGCTAGGAGAGGCAGGGCAGCTGACCCAAGCTGATCAACAGAAGTATTTCATACCATCAATGTCACGCTCACTATAAATTGGAAAGTTTGCTTTTTCCTCAGTGGCTGTTATCTCTGGAGGATCTCACCCATTGTTCTGCTCCTGAGGCCTACTCCCTCATTTGGTGTGACAGTTGTGTTTTCACTGAGGCTGTGGTGCTCACAGTTTGACATCTAGCATTCACACTTTGGTGTGCACAGCTCATGACTGCTATATGAATATAACCTTTTGTAATTTATATTATATTATTCATATTAACAGTTTCTTATTATTGTTTTATTAAATCTGTTTCCATTTCAACCCACAGGTCTCCTTTCCTTTTCCTGATTTCCCTCCTCCTTGGGTGGGGTTGGGTCATAGAGTGATAGAACTGACCAAGCAGAGACAGATATGTTTTACATCCCAGAGAGGCTTAATTTTGGGAGCTCAAAGGTCCATCTTTCTGTTAAAACCAGACTATAAAAATCCCATGAAGATATAAACAAAGAGAATCCTCCATATTAGATAGTACACAAGAACCAAAAAGGATGCTTAAAGCAGTCACACAGTCCATATGCAAGGCTAGGCTACATTAAGTAAGAGTATGTGCAGCAGTATTTTATTATTCAGTGTTCAGATTTAAACAGAAAAAAGAAGAGAAAAAGACCTTTACACTTCTAACAACTGTTAAAAACCTTCATTGATATTTGTATCTAAAGTGGAACATTAATTATCGTAGAGTGTTTTGATTCATTTATGTTACTTATTCTGACTAACTTAGAAGAACTCCATCCCTCAAGGCCCAATGCTCTAAACTAAGGCCTGTGTGCAGGAGAAGACTGAAAACCTCATATTCTCAAAATCACAGCAAACTGAAAAGAAAAGCAACTCTTCACACATGAAAAAGTCCAGAAGTAGATAACCTACTAGGCTGAGCAAGGTTGGGATCAAGGCAAGTCCCATAATTAAAATAATTACAGTATTGAAGGGCTGAGCCAAAAAAATTCTCCAAGATGACCATGTGTATTGTTTTGCAGTGTACATAAAATTAATTCCTAGTGTAAGGACCATGGAAGACTGCCCTGACACTTAGCAATGTTTCATTCATGGGGGAGACTGCATCACACATCAGAAATATCATACATACAGAGACTCAGCCCACTGAATGGGAACATCTATAAAGCACTTGAATTCACACAGGTCCATATGCACCAGACCCAAAAATATATGCTTCGTTTGGTTATCCCAGCGGAGAAGTAAAAGACACAGGCAGAGGCCTTCCATGATATGTGCATGCTTAATCCCTAGCCTGACTTAAGGGAAGGCAGCACAGATTGACTGCTAAAATGCTGAGGAAACAGCGTTTCCAAAATGTGGACCTCTCACAGCAAACTAGAAGTACCAGTGCAAACTCCTGGACAAATAGACAAAAGGATTTGGTCTCAGACATTCTTAGCAATGATGATACTACCAAAAAGTGAAATTGTTCTTGAGCCAAAACCAATTTGAAGAATTATACCACAGAGACATTTTGCAGAATCTGGTATCCATTTAGTGCTCAGTGCAGCATGTAAACGTGCCTGGTGGACTATTGAGCCTATCTGTTGTGAAACATCTTACCTAAAAAGAACACAGCAGCCTCATTAAAGACAAGCTTTGAGATAAATTATAGCTAAATCTAGTAAGAGATACAGAATGTTATTATAATGTCTTTCAAATTTGTTTACTGAATAACTGAACATCTTTAGTTCTGTATTAGGGATCATGAACTATATATCTCCAGGGCTGTTGCTGTTACTTATAAATTCTTTAAAAGGAAGTACTATTTTTTTCTATCTTAAATTATTTATACCTAACAAGCTCAGAAAAGAATCCCTTTCTCACATAGCTCATAACTTCAAATTCACTGAAATGTATAGACAATGCTTTTCTGATAAAAAGTTTGCATCCCAGAGTTTGATGAATAGAAAGTCTGTTCCTGAATTGTTTTAATTACATATTCAGTCAAGAATGCCTCCCATTCTCTTCTAATGTAGTTCAGATTATAGAAAATTAGATTATAAAAAAGTTGCCTTTAGTCCCCAAGACATTTTTAAAAGCAAGATGTTCCTTTTTCCTTTGCTCAAATCATTCTGTTGTTTCTGCCTAAGAACAATGCCTAAATCATTTAAAGAAAGTTGGGGTTTTTTGCTGTTGCTATGCAAGAGATACAAGTTGCTTTCTTGTTTTGTTTTATGAAAAATTATCTTTTCAGCAGCAGCAGTTGGTTTCAGCGTCTATCCACTAGATCTGAACATAACTTCTCAATGCAAACACAGAAACAAATTTGGACAGGCAGTTAGCACTGGTGTGTAAATGAGGTCCGCTGAGAATTACCAGATCTTAAGAGAAATTGACAATCAACAAGCTCCAGAAATGCAGCCTAAGCACCATGTCAATGATGTTTCTCTCGACAGAAATAGCAGTATTTGCAACACTTGCTGTAAGTAAGCATGAAATTGGAGGCAATCTCGAAAGAATAAATCTGTTGTGCTGTATATAGAAATACTTCATGCTAGGAAATGGACTTTAATTAGAACATCACTGGTGTCAAATTTCTAATAAAATGTTTAAAGACAAATGGAGATAGCAGAACCTTGGGAGCTCTGCTGATGTAGAAATGACTGTTAATTGCAGAGGATTTACATTTTTACATTAGCACAAAGTCTGAGGCACAAAACTGATAAGGAGACACAAAGGCTTTGTATTCATCTAAGCTCTTTTCAGATTGCCACGTAAACGGCATGTTCAACCAGCGTGGAGTATCCGTGAGTTTGCAAACCCCTGACCACCACCTCCCCTACTGGTGCAGCCCATGGGGGTAAACTTCTACCTATGCTCACACTCATGTTTTATTAGTACTTGCATGCACAGATTGCCACAGATTACCTGCTTCTGCATTTAGAGGTACCCTAGTTTTACTCAGTCTTTCCTAAGGCGACTGAAAGACAGAGAAGGATTGCCATTTTGATAGCCTTATTGCCTGCTTCCTTGAATCTCTCCCACTGCCACTGGAGCATGACAGCTGTCCTCAGAAGCATAATATTCTGCTGAGCCTTACATGGATTTTCAATAAGAAATCTGATAACAGTTTATTGCTTGTCTTCAGTGAATGTCCCAAGCTTCTCTCTGGGGTCTGTGAGGACCAGACAGTTAAAAAGGTGATAAATTTAAAACTACAGATAGCAATGCATGTTGGTACCTGAAGGAAAGGGATCCAAATTGCTTCTGTCCCTCCTGAAGATGCCAGGTATGGTTGGTCAGTGAAAGTAATATGGACACGTGGCCAAAAAACCCCCAAACTCAAACTGTCTCACCCCAAAAAACCCCTCCAAACCAATAAAAACATTAATAACATACATATGTTTTTTTTTCCTACTCAAAATACAAAAATTATCTTCAGATGGTTGTATTGTCTTTTCACAAAATGAAAAATTTGAAGCTTGGATATTTCAGAAGGTTGCTTGGGAGGTGTGAGATGGTGAGAAACTGTTGAGAGAAACAGGCAGAAACGACCTGTGCAATCCAAATTTATTCTGCAGGCCATTGTGCCTCAATCGCAGAGGATGGCTGTGCTAAAAGTCAGAGGGAAGTGGTGATATGTATGTGGATATATATTTTTTGTAAATATGCTTCAGCAGATAAAGCTCTCTCTCTTGCATTACTGGCCAGGACGCCAGAGCATTGAGACAATAGTGTCGAAGAAACAAGCTCCATGCTCATGGAGAAACTGGCACACTACACAGAAAGATGGAGGTGAGCTCAGAGATGAGGAATGTGAAGGCAAATCCTGAGCATCACTGTCCTGCCACATGCTACTCTCTGCAGACACAACCTTCACACCAACGACAGGTTCTCAGTCTTACCTCTGACATTTATACCAGCCACCTCTCTTGCTCCTCTGATCCTGCTCCAACAATCTCCAAGCTCTATCTGTCACTTTTCATATGCCTATTTATAGAAGAACTGAAGTGAGTGTGTATGAAAAAAGCAAACATGAAGTCTAAGAAAGAGACATAGTGGTGGCATTGGTCTCAGGCCAGTTCTGCTTTAGAGAAGATCCTTGGAGATATTGAGGACTTGGCTGGACAAGGCTCTGAGCAATCTGAGCTCATCTGGCCCTGCTCTGGGCTGAGTTCGAGCAGGTGGTCAAAATTTTGGATGGTATCTCAGTGGGACTTCAGGGAGGTTCACCTTTCACATCACTATCCTACACCCTACTTCTAACTTGTGAAGGACAGAAAAAGGAATGCCATAAGGGATCTAAGCACTGGATTTGTACCTGCTGCAAAAAACCCTCCAAACAACTCATGTTTTTCATGTGGCCATTTAAACTGATTGGTTTACATAACATTCATGTTTCCATTTACAGAGAGAAAAACTAAAGCACTGCTAGTGGTGAAGCGACTGTATAGGCCACATTTTTATTTTGCTTGCACTGCCTGAGGAGAACTGCTTTTATAAGGCAGATGCAGTAGGGCCGGGGTTTTTTTCTCTTCTGTGATGATTTTTCAATTCTGTTGGCTAAGTAAAATCTGCTATTCTGAAGAACAAAGCATTCTCTTCTATGCTCAATCATCTTCAAGGGAGTAATAGTTGTAAAGCATCCCCAGTTCATCCAAGGATGACCTATAGTACCAAGCTGAATGTGCTTTCAAAGGCAGAGAGCTCCCAGAAACTCTGATATCTCACTCTGTTATAAATAAAAATTGGACATTTTTAACAAGTTCTGCTAATTCAGAGGGAAATAATTAAAAGTTATACATTAAAGTGCAAGAAAATTCTGAGATGAAGTTTATTTTATTAAGCTATTTCAAATACTAAATTTTATTACAACATAGAGTTTTTACTCCTTTAATTGAATTTCTGGTGCTAAAAGCTTGGTAATTTGAATATCTAAATGATCTGTAAGGAAATAAGTAGCGTTGTGTATATTTTATAAGTGATAATCATCAATTATGTCACACATCTATGGGATGGCTCGTGGCGTTATCTCAGACCCAGCATGGGGAGATGTGCTTAGTGATTCTGTTCCAGAAGAGTCCAGGGTTAAGCTGAGGTTCATTAAGTTACACTTCCATCTCTGGCAGAGCTTGTTGCAGTGTCACAGGGATCAGGGACAGCTCTAGTCCTGACCCACAGTTCCCAAGCTATTCCTGTCTGCTCTCTGATCCCACTGGCTGTCCCATATAAGAGAATGGCTACCTTTGCCCCAGGAACATAATCCTTGATGTAGGTGCCTGGCCAGGCAAGCAAAATGTTTGCAGTTAGTCACAAAACTCAGTAAGGGCAGAGGAGTCTTTTTAATCCTTATTATAAATTGGAGTCATTCTCAAATCACATGTAAACATAGCCTGTGTTGTTGTTATCTTGCATTATCTTTGAATTGTCAGTATTTGGGCAAAACTGTAAGGACATTTTTTTATTAAATAAACAAAAGAGAGCTTTCTTGCTCTAAGGATTCTTTGTGGATTGTATTATTAGGTATTACAATAATACTGAGATTAACCCCTCTGTACTTTGTTTATCCAGTATTAAAACCTACTGCATTAACAGGCGTGGCGATCATGCTGCAATGAACTGGAAAGATAAAAGCCAATCTAACCATATTTCTCATGGAAGAGCAGTCAACAGTTAATAACATTTTTTACAATTAACTTTTGTAGGTGTGGATTAAAAGGTGTTAGAGGAGGATGAATTTTTTTTTCTATGCAGGTTACCATTTGAAAAGAATGCATTTACAGATTTAATGGTTACTGAAAAAGAAGAAATCTAAATACTGAATTCTGACGTTTTAAAAGAAATCAGTCTTTTAAAAGACAGCTTTGCTGGATTAAGGACAGTAGGATTTGGTTCTGAGCTTTTAAATGATGAAACTCATAAATAGTTTTGAAGATGTAAAGTCAAGAAAATAGTAAATAAAGGTCTTTGAAGGATTAACTGTTAAAAAGATTCCACTAATCACTGCTTATGAAGGGGTGACCTTCAATATAAATAGGGCTATTTTGTCAAACCAAAGTCAATTTGATGGAAACAGAACTAACAGGGAATAAAATCACAAATTGTCTGCAATCAAAATGCTTTGTGCAAGGTTATAAAAAACATTCAGTACATCTATCAATGGTAGGACACTCATATATTTAAGGTCTATGATGGCAAAGAGTGCAATATAATAGACTCATAGAGTTTAAGACCAAAAGAACCCTTTGATCATTTATCTGACCGACATCATCAGACACCACATTTCCACTATGCACCACTGCACTGAACACAGCAGTTCTTATGGACTAGACTTTGGCTTTGCCATATACTCTAGGAAAAGCATATTCTTGCATGGTCTGTAGAACAACATTGTAGACTATAGACTATAGATCTATAGTCTATAGATCTATAGACTATATCACAGAGAGTGATTATGTCACCTGCATTCCCACATGGGTCACGTGGGCCACTGCAAAGCAGTGACTTAAGTCTACTATATACCAGGGAAGCAAAATGAGGTGACTGTCTCCACTTCCTTCTACAGGAGAGCCCCAGCTATCATCAGTGCCAAACAGGAGCTTGAGGAATGTGGTGACTGGTCCTAAAGGGTGGAGAGAGCCTCTTCCAGCCTCAGTCATGGACACCACCTTCTCCATAAGAAGGAGAAGCTCTTGGCCTAGCCCTATCACCCTTCTTTCCTTGTTCTTTGACAGGAATGAAACCTTCAGGCCCTATACTAGGGGAGAATCTAGCAAGATTCAATTGACCTGAGCTTTGAGAGGGCTCCCAGTTCTGAGTGGCCTGTGTTAACTACCTGATGCATTGAGAAAAGTGTGAAAGGAGATGGTGCCACAAAAGTATGAATTCAGCAGAGCTGTAAGTACAGTGGTCCCTTCAGAACACAAATCAGTATTGTATAGCTAATCACTGGACACTACAAATGCCTTTCCTTATACAGACTGCAGGAGATGCTGGGAGTCCACAGTCTTCCTTTTAGCCAGCAGACAACCAACTTGCACACTGGCTTTACCCTAGCTGCCTGTTTTTTAAAGTTATTCCTTTTGATTTATTTTAAAAATTATTATTCTTGGAAACATCCACATGGTCTAGTACACTACTTAAAGGGAAGATGCTTGTTATTATGTAGGACTGATGAAACATAACACAAAATGAGGTAAGAACAAAAAGGAGAGGTGAAATGGAAACAATTTTCTTGTCTAGATACATCCAGATTTTCACTAGACATATAGACCACACATCCTGTATATTCCGAGCTGCAAATTGTCAGGTAAATGAATGAATTAATCATTAATTAAGATTAATTTTCTCTATTTCCCTACTTCAGGAGAAAGACGAATGGGAGACGGTCATATAAGCCTAAGTCCACTGAAGATTTTGCTTTACTAAGGGTTGTATAGCTAACTCCCCAAGATCTGGGGAGTTTTACAGATTCAAAAGCAATGAGAAAGAGGGACCTGATTGCAATAACCAGGCTGCAGGACACAGTTCCCTATAGTGGGCAAAAGTAAGCAGAGGAAAAAAAGAAAGATAACATTTCTTAGCTGTGACTTGAGTAAAGGAGACCACTTCAAATCATAATATACCAAGGCTTCCTCATGCAGTATCACAAAAAGAAGGGAAACAGCGATATTAACAAGGATTATTTATTCTCCTCATCAATGTATTCTGTAGAGGAAAAGGTAGGAAAATGTATTTGGAAGGGGTAATGAATCCACGATCACTGGATGACATAAGTAACAGAGTATGTTCATCCAAGTTTTCAAGCAATCTGAAGATAAAGCGGATTATGTAAGTGTTATGACTCAACATAGAGCTGAGACACTGCTAGATCTGGTGATAAATGGAAAGGAAATAAGCATGCCCTGGACTCAAAAGGGATGGTTGAGTTTGTGTAATTTTTATATCTTTGGATGTAACAAGAAGTATGTCCCTGGGGAGGGAAGAAGGAGACTCACACAGCAATGACCCAAAACCTACACACTGCTTACACTGCGCAAAGTACCAGCTCTTTTCCCCCTACAAGTTACAGTAAGAGCTGGAGGTGGCAGGATTGGGAAAAAAACAAAGGAAGTTTAGTAGCTTTGACTGGAGATAAGCTAGAAGTGGAACAAGTAACTAGTGATCTCTTGGATAAATAGAGGTCTTTTAGATCAAGAGCTAAAATACTACCTTTTTATACAGAGTTTTGAGCAACTAGTGATCAAATCTGACAGTTTTCTGAATATTGCTGGAATATTTCTACCTTTAAAAGAGCACTTTAAAATTTCTTGCATTCCCCTGGAATTTTTTTATTAACATATTCTTCCATTTATCAGTGTTATCTGTTGTTGTCTCTGAACCACCCAGAGGCACAACAGACTTCTAATTTAATTTTTTTTTCCTTTCAAGGCAGCTCCATGATACCACAACATTGGCTTGTTCAATCCAAACATTACCTATTGATCTGGAAAAGATCAATAAGTTCAATCAATCAAAAGTTGCAATTCATTCTACTCCTTGTGCTCTCTGAGAGACTTATTTTACAGATCAAGCAAGTACATGCCTTAGCCCAGCTATAGAGTAAGTGGGCATCTTGGAAGTGAGAACTTGCAAGGTTTATAATTTAAATTTCCTTTGACATTTCAAAGGAAATGGGGCAGAGAAATTTGGCTCCTCAAATTAATGGAAGAGCAGAGAAACCTTTACAAAGAATACCGTTAGGCCTGTGAAAGATAAGTGTTACTTTTCATACTCAGTGAACAGGGGATTTTTATGTCTCAAAAAGAGAAAAAATAAAAAGAAAGGAGTAATTAGGCTCTTTGGTGGTGAAGTACAGGTATATGAATAGTTTGAGAGAACTGTGTATCCACAAGGTCAGTTCAACATTCCTATTAATTTAAACCTGAGATTGTTTCCATTATGCACAACTAATACTGCCTTTCCAGAGACTCCTGAGTTGTAAATAAGGTGACAGACTTTTATGTCAGTAATTGGGTGGTATTGAGTTATTGAGAAGTGGGCTGAAGGGGCATAATAATGTTAATGAAAGCTCTTGCACAATGCATGTACCTCAAAGGAGTACAAAGGTATTGCTTGTCCAGGATGGCCTATTTCAGTAGTCAGTAAGAAGATTAATATGATGGTGTCAAACAGAGATAATTGATACCAATTTTATATATTTAAGCTTCTATCAAGGAAGTGCACTGAAATCCATCATTCTATTTGCAGTGACAAGTTGGTGTAATAGCAGCAGAATTTTTTGGTTTAATTCTTTCATAACTTGTGATAAGCTGTTATTCTGAATTATCAAGATTATGAACTGGCAGATTTAAAGATCACACTTGGGGCCCAGTAATGTTTTCCATATGAAAAAGGTATTATAAAAGATGCGAAAATATTTTCTAAGATTCAAGCTGCTAGGAAACACTGGAACTGTATAAAAAGCTTTTCAGACATAAGGCTACCACACTTTTCTTTCTAATAGGTCCCACACAGAAACTCTGTTCAGATAATGATCCTAGCACCACTTAATATTTTTTGTGCACCTCTGCAGTTGTATCAAGCCTTTCATCAGCACTTGCAATACACCCTGAAATCCTCACTGTCCCCAGTGTGTCCTAAAGACCCAAAGAGTACTGAGGGCATTAATCAAGCAAGTACTATATGGTGACTTGCCATATAAACAATCAGCATAACTGCTTGGAGAAATATCAGTTAACAGTGGATGAGCACCACAACTGTTCTTCACGTGCACAGGTAACCTGTCTTTACCAAGGAACATCATCTTCTTGAGAAAGATGGAGGTCCATCAGGGAACTCCAGAAAGGCTTGTGTGCAGGCAGCAGTTGTAACAGCTGAAAAGGCACTGTCACCGAAATTGGGAATAGAAAAACCTCTTAACATCAATGTAGCATTAAGAAGCAGGCATTCTTTATTCAATGTTGGGTGTGAGGGGCATTATTTATTCCCTCCAAGCTCGCACAACTACTGGCACTTTTCTTGGCATATTTATATGCAAAAGTTTCAGGATTTCATAATCTAAGTTACAATGATTGCTTGCAACTTAAATATAATTATAATGCACTTAAATATTTACTCAATCATTCTCACGTCAACTGCGCTTGTGTACAAGGGGTCTTTCGGTGGTCTCTGATGGTCCCTGGCAGATCTGAAGAGGCACTTTTAATGTTCTTGCCATGAACTCTGAGCCCTTTTCCCATGTACGGTCCTTCCTTGTATTGTTCTTTTTTATAACTTTATTTATTAATTCCTTTGTTTCCATTATCAACCAGTGCCTCCTAGTCTATCTGCAGTCCTTCAAAATGTACTAGGATGTATCAATATGCCAGGATGTACTGGCTCCAATTACAAAGTTGTCTCCAATTGTAAAGAAAACATGTCCTTTGAGTGCATGCTTGCTTGAGGTCCCTTGTAACAGCACTACCTTGACCATGTGCAGAATCATGTTATCATGTAATGCTTCCTATAGTCTGTCATGACTACTATGCATGTATAAACTCTTGTCCTGAAGGTAATTGATGTTGACCTGTTACTGCTCGCTAAGAACTGTCCTGTGCCTATCTGATCAATATAAACACAGCCACATCTTCAGTAACTGTCAGGCAATAATGTTCCAACACACTTTCTTCTTCTTTCAGAGATGTTTCAATAGAACATTTTGTTCCCATTCAGGTTGAGTGGAAGTACTCCATTATCATTTTATTTAGAGTTTTCTTGCAGTCCATTTAGCCAAAATCAACTTTACACACACATGAAAAGTTGAAAAAATAAACAAATTTTTAATATTAATACTAAAGAACCTGCCCTCTTGCAGACTAACATTTCAATAGATTCTTTGGCATTTCTTTCCTCCTTCAGTGATTTTATTTTCTGTTGTGCTGCGCAAAAAATTGGTATATAAATACATCACCAATCTCCATATGGTTTCAGTATTTCACTGACAGGAAATTTATTAAAAGCTTTTACAAAAACTTTCTCTGAATTAAAGCATATACATGTTACTGGAGTAAACATGTTTTGTTTACTTAAAACTGAGAATGCTACATGACAATTTCAACTTTGCAATGATTTGTGTCAGTTGTTTTGTTTTAATTTTTCAATGCTTGACAATGCATTTACAGGGCCTATGTGACAGGAGTGCATTCTTTCTTACTCTGTGCTGTTCTAACATGCAAAGTCATGTGGAGTTTTTTCAAGCAGATGAGGAACAGCCGTAATGTTTCCATGTTCTTTTTATTTAAAGTACATAGAACGTACCTTACTCTTGCATTTGGTTACTATAAAGGCTTCTCACTTTTTTGTCATTAATGACGTTTAATGGCTGGCAGTTTAAAGAAGAGATATTTAACACTGTTTATCTTTCACAGTTACTTAGGGAGGATATCAGGCTTTTAAGCTATTCCTCATCCAGGCTGCAAAAGGCCCATGTGGAGAAACACTTTGTTGTGGCTTAACCCCAGCTGGTAACTAAGCACCACAGAGCCACTCACTCACTGCCCCCCGGTGGGATAGGGGAGAGAATAGGAAGAGTAAAAGTGAGAAAACTCATGGATTGAGATAAAGACAGTTTAATAGGTAAAACAAAAGCTGCACGTGCAAGCTTTTATTCTGTAAAATAAAATATTCAGTTGGAAAATGAAAATATTTCATTTCAGATGAGCTGCTGCTGTTTATGACTGGAGTTGTATTCTGGTTATATCACATCTCTGTTCCTTATGGGCTCATCTCAACTACACTTTTTATGAAAAAAATCTGATTTAATAACCAGGTCCCAAGGCTTGCTGATTGTGGTAAGAGGCATAAAAGAGTAGAGAGACTTCTAATTGCCTGCTTTGTACAAGGAATTCTGCATATTATTTATGTAATATCAATACTATATATTATTATTAATACTATAATTAATGTAAACTCTAATTTATGTGTAAAATTAGATGATGAATAGTATAATATACATCATAATATAACATAATAAAATATTTTTATTTTTATACATATAATATAAACATCATAAAGTAAAATATATAATGACACATTATTTTTATATTAGCATAATTAATACACATATTATGTATTTATGCAGCTACACCTGCAATTTGGCCTTCCTCTGGGAGAACTGGAGGCCATTAGTCTTGTACAAACTGGTATATAATTTTCTAAAACCTCATGAAAAGGAAGATATGTTTCTTTTTTCCACCTTCCTTCTTTAGATGACTGTTAGCTATCTAAAAAAGCAAACATGCAAAGAATCTCATCAACCAATTTAAGTGCTTGATACAGTAAGTCAGAAAAAACACAAACATTTAAAAAAAAAATCTAGTTGTCAAAAATCCCCAAAGACAGATATATTGCTTGTTGATGTTTACGTGGTTTAAGAGTTATTTGCAATGCATGACCACAGTTCTGCTGTTGCTTTAAAAACAGACCATGACCACACTGCCACAGTTCTCCAGGGATGACAGCTTTTCTTAGACTGATTTCTTAATGAGAGCTCCTAAATCCTCCACAGAGGAACAAGCCATTGATAACTTCATTTTCCAGTGTCTCTTACTGCTGTGCACAGAACTAGACCTGGGAGCAGGGATCAGTGCTTTGGGCTCCAGTGGCTTCTTCATCAGGAGCTCCCCTGGAAAATTCCAGTCTGGCTTGCAGCTGTGAGCTTTGCAAAGTGAGGGTACATCAACTTCACCTGATGACCAAAGGCCCTGAGCCCCTGTTGAGCATGTCTTTCAAAGATCCTTTTAACAAGCTCACAGAAAACCTGTGTCGAAACCACGTTTCCGCCCGTGGAACTTAAAAGTTCTGGCAGAAGTTTTCTTGGACCAGTGTTTGAGCCCTGCACTTCATGAAAGATTTTCTTCAGAAGGTCCATTTTGCACGGCAATTCCACAGACACTAACCCAGCGCTGTTGCAGCAGGATGGTGTTCAGCCAACTCTACCACCTCAGCTGGCTGAATGTGTGACGGCAGGAGCTCTGCTGCCTGAACCAGGTAGCCACCGATAAATGGCAGGGCTGGACCATGGCAGTCCTAATTCTTATCAGCATATGCTGATCTGAACATCATCAATCATCTTGCCTCAGGGTTTAATTTTTATTTCACCAGGTGTAAACTCTATGAGAACTGCAACATTTACAATTAAGTGTAAGCACCTTTTTATGTGTTTTTTTCTGGCAATACCTATGCTAAGGCTGAAAATCAAAACTAGAGATTCTTAGAATATGTTAGCACATTCATTATCACTTGAAAGCTAGTTAGAAATAAGCCCCAACTAGGTACCTATATTTCTAGTTATAGATACAAGTTCTCATGAAATAAATGTAAAAATGGTAAAAAGGCAGCACTTGAAATAAAATGGAATTAATTTATCATTCTATAAAACAAACCAAAGCATGATTAGATATAGTTAGGTAAAGAACAAGGATGAAAAGACTTTAATTTTCTTTCCTTTATGACCATATCTGACCCTTTCCTGCTCAGATACAGGCTGTGTTTGTACTTCAGGCTGTTTGATTCACATTTTTCTTTTTCAAGCCTGCTTAGCGACACTGTCTGTTCTTTGCCACCACATATTTGGTCTTTTTTTTCTCTTCTTTTATCTACTATAGAAATACAAGAAAACGTGAAGATACTTCACCTACATTAAGAGTGGAATATTTACATTTTCTGATACCAGAATGCATAGTAAAGATATGAAGCTGAAAAGCTGCAACAGGTTCAAAGCTCAAACATCTGACCTATTCATTTCAACCAAATGTTGACAAGCTCTGGATTGCCTCATGGGCCTGCTGCTTAGTTCAAGAGCAACAGGCAGTGGTGAATCAATGCTGAATAGACTCCAACAGGATCCAATATAACTGCTTTCCTTATGTGGGGAATTGTAAAGCAAAACAGCATGTCCCACATTAACAGGAATATGTGTCAGATGACATTAACAGGAAAGATACAGTCACTGGGCATCTTCACTAAACCTGATCCTTTCTTACTCTATCACCAAATTCTGAAAAAGTTCATTTCAGGTCTTTCACAGGCACTAAATATGTAAGTTTGTGAATTTATGCAAGAAAGGAAGTTGCTGCTGAATAGAAGCATTCTTTCCTTTCAACAAAAGAGGCTGAGGCTAAAGTCCGTCTTGGCAAAGACTACGGATGTGTTAAATTTCAGACTTGGGAATGGCCCTATCTGATGGATTACAGCTCCTATCAGGCTTTCATTTCAGACTGATTTGATAGAGGTCAAACCTGTCCACTTCCAAATTTCTGTATGGCTGTGATTTAGATCCATACTGCTCAGAAGTGGCAAAGTTTGGACAGCACCTAAAATTTAGGGTATTTTGGGGGTATTCTTTCCTGGTTCCTTAGAATGTCACCACAAATATAAATTAGAAGTTGATGGCACTCCAGCCTGAAAAATAGCAAGGTTTGAAAGTATAGCTGTTTATTTAAAATCAACCAAAACTAAGCTAAACCCCAAAAGCTTGATGTGATGTTCACTGTCACTGGTATCCTCCTGCCAGGTCCTACTTGCCCTGTACTTTAAAAATGTGTGTGTGTGTTTAAATGACTAAAAACTTTGCTAAAATAATTAGGGAATGAATTAACACTGATGTTAGCTGACCTAATTAAAGTAAAAGCCAGATACAATCCTCAGAGGAGTGGTCTTTGCATTACACTTACATTCATGTTAGAGAGAGAACTAGACCAGAAATCTTAGTGTAGGCTTAAATAGATAGCATTTAGAACAGAGGGAGGGAAATATATTATATGATCTGGCATTACCTATGGCATATAAATGAGTGTGGTTAAAGACAGCAATGGATCAATTCTGATCCAATTTCTTGCAAGGGAAGTTCCACATCAGCATCGTGCCATGGTTTTAGTGAGGTTCTGTGAAGATGCATATGTCAGTCTATGTATCTTGGATTTTAAAATAAAAGAAGGGAATGACTAAAGGTGAATCGTGTCTGGCTATGAAATACCATTTGAATTGGAAAAGAAGGAAAACAGTTGAGTTCTCCATGGGGGTGAGCACCAGTAAAGCTTTCAGACTCTTGACAGCTACAAGGATCTTCAAATGTTTAAGGAAGTTGAAAGTACTTACAAAAATCCTGAATAATCAAGAAAGCAACTTTAATGAGGCTAACCTCAGGGAACATAGAGGTTCTTTCCTCCCTGCTGAGTGGGTATTCTGCTTTAGGAGGACAACTGTAACTGTTGAGGTAATTTGTTGAGAAGACTTTTTACTATCTTTTTTTCCTTCAGTTATAATTAGAGGTGAGCTAAGATGTAAAATAGTCATAAATTGCCACCAAATTTTGCTCCTACCTTGTTTATTGAAAGCCTGTCAGGATGTTAGCTGCACCAATTAGAAAGATTTGTTTAAAAATATGCTGAAATATCACAGCTGCTTCAGGTAAATGGAAGGATGCTAAGGCAGGTGACTCCAATGATATGTCAGTGAGATAAGCATGAATCTCCATAAAGTAGACTATACAATGCTATAAGAGCTAGTTTTGTAATGGCTAAGCATTTTTTTCTGGAGGTCAGCATATTTAAAAAAGCTGAAAAGAAGAGTATATTATCATAAAGGAAGAAGGTCATTGCACTCATGTTTTAATCAGAATAGAAGAAATGTGTAAAGTAAACTGTCAACTGTAACTATAATGTTTCTACTGTGTCATGACAACACAAGCAGAAGTGGTGAGATGATAGTTTAGGTTTCTTAAGTAAGGTGAAGAAAATGATCTTATTTACTGCTGAGGGATCTGAGGACTATATCTACCCCATGTCACACCAAGCAGATAACTGAGCAGCTGAATTAGGACAGTGGGCAATGGTGGTTCCTTCCTCTGTCAGTACAAAGGAGCATCTCTAAAGGATAATTTAAACCTTACATAATATGAATCACTTTTCCCTCTCTTTACTGAGGTTCAAAAGAGCGAAAACTCTTTTAAGTTGGAACTTCAGCCTAACAGTACGTGGGTTGCAGAGAGCTACATGCATTGGCCAGGAGCAGCACAAAAGCACTTTGCATGGTCCAGCCAAGCCACTGACACAGCAAGATGTTAGGAAAGTACAATGACTATCATTAAAGAAAAAGTTCCTGTCTTGATTGGATACGTTACTCTTGCAAATCTACCATTCCCATATTTCAGTATACAACACACTGCTATGAGGTAATAAACCAGAGTACCATTCCCCTCTCCAAAAATCTAGAGGACAGAAGATCTGATCCAAAGCCAGGGAACGTTTTTCTGTTGACTTCAGATCATACCCATAAAATCAGTTCTAAATTCTCATCTAACCAGCAGTGGGGTACAGCAAAGACATGACTGGTTTTATTGCACACATAAATGTAAGCAGGAACTCTTCTTCCCCAGAATCCAATTTATTTACCTGATTGGAGTTAAATACCAGGCTTTGTTCATGTTCTGTTTAATGTTACCCAGCTATAAAACCATGACTGACACTTCTCTGCAAGAGAAATGTTGGGTATGGTATCTCAGCCAGCTCCAAATCTGGGTAATTACCTTCTACCCCTGCATTTTAAACAAGATACACTATTTGTCTTCATTACCTGCCCTAAAATTGCTGTTCCAATTTGCTGTGCTTTACTGCAATAGCTGCTGCATTTCACTGCAGAAGTGGCTGCTTTTAAGTGGTAGGTGAGTTGATTTTAGAAAGAGAGATAGTTTATATAAAATATTTTGGGACCCTTTGAAGTGAGCAGTGCTGAGAATAATTTTTGATTTTTACAGTCCTTATGAGTATGCCAGGATAGTCATATTAAATATGCTATTTGGCAGGTTTTATTTTTAAAGATTACCATATGGTATATGTTCATCACCCAAGCTATCTCATAGAACAATTCCATATGAGTGTTTGATGTTAATTTTATTTGAGGCTGTACTGAGATCATCATGCCAGGTTAATTAAAGCACTACAAAGAATTCTGCACAATGAGCTGATGCTAAAACAGAAGGAAGTGTCAGTTTTCAGTGAATAAAATAGCAATGTTAGAAGATAATTATATCCTGTTGGTAGCAGAAAGAAATTAAGAATATTGCAGAGCTCTGTAAAAAGAAAACAACAAACAAACAACCCACAAAAAGAAAACTCCACCACCAAAAACCTGTCCAGGACTTATAACAAAGATTAACTACTTGGGTAAATTTATTCCTAACTTGGCAGCACTGAATGTAATATTCAGAACATTGTCATATAACATGTCATAAGGAATAGCGTAGGTGAGTGAATAGGGATGGAAGTATATTTCAGTCTGGGTGTATCATACTTTAACTTATAAGCATTGCCACTGATAACTTGAAATGTAAAGTGCTTTCTCCTCTATGGGTGTGACACAGTCAATTCAAATAATGCATTTAGAAGATTAAACCTATCTTTACTTTAAATGTGTTTCTGTCAACATTCCTGAACAAAAGTCCTTTCCACAGTCCTAGATTTGGCTTTCATTGTAAGTCAGTAGGTTTAATTAATCACCAGAGTAAATTAATTTTATATCTTTGTGATTCCATAAATTTGAATTCAGGAACATCTGTGATTGTTGTAGTTGTGCAGTGGTGAATAAAACGTCATGCCAGAAGACCATCCAGTCTACAGGAGAACAGGAAACATTGTTTTATCCCCTTATATTTTTCTTTAAGTGAAATATATTTTGTCCTGAATCAGAAAGAAATATAATGTCTTAAAATGTTAAAAACAAGAATATTCTGAAAAATCAAAATCTTTTAAAATCAAGAAAAACACTGACACTTCATTTTTACTATTTCAGCTACTTTTTATGATGATGAACCTGTATTTCACAGCAAGCAATTCTGAATCAGTATATTGGCATTTTTCATTCAGAAGAAGACTAACCTGAATATTTATACCTTCTACAGTTACTGACACCTGCGTACCTGCTTCCACCCTGAATGATGTGCTGCACTTCTGTTACATTTGTTACAAATGAGAAGCACAAAATTCTGTAAAACAACACCTCATTTCTAGGACAGCAGGACTAACTGAAAAGGCAGTGTAATTAATCTGCGCTGTGATATTTCGTATTGTTTGTGGAAGAAACAACATTCCCTGCAGGAGAAGGTAGAAGTCAGCAAATACTGTCTGCTGCTGTAGCCTCCCCTATACTGGAGAGGCCTGGTCCTAGCCTTGAGATTATCATGAGAGGAGAAATATGGGGAGTGATTGGCTCTTAAAACACACATTTCCTCTTCCCCTTCCATGAGCAATTTCAATGATTTGGACCATGGAGTTTGCATCGTACTGTGCTCTACATTATAAAGTATATCACCCCTATGCCATACTTCATAAACTGTGCAATCCTCTATCATTTATACCATGCCAAAAGTTTAAAGGCACAGGCAGGTACAGTGCTATCATGCATGGAGACCTTGCACAGCAAGCCAAGCCTGACAACAGCACTGATCATGCCCAAATGCCTTGTTTACACCCAGGGAATCAGGATTGGGCTGCAGACATCAGGGAAGCCTGGATTAAGTATTTCTGGATGACAATTTAATGCCCCCTTGTCCCATAATATTCCAGAAAGGACTATATCCACAGTGAAAATGTCTTCATCCTTAGGTTTTCAAGGAACAAAGTATACTGCTGTGTGCTTTTACATCTTGATTTGCAGGCAGCTCAAGAGATCCAGATAAAAAATAGTCAGTCTAATATGGCAGTGTGAAGACACACGTGCCAAATAAAGGAGATGATACTTTCCTTTTCTCTAAACTTTAGCTCCTTTATAACTTATTGTGACAGAATAATAATTTTAAAAAATTATGCAATGGCAGTGATACTTTGAAGTATTCCCTTCCAAACCCCATTTCTGTTCATGTGACTGGAAAGGGTATCTCTTGCTTTCCTTATCAATCCAGTATGATCTTGCTAAAAGTATGTCTGAGGCACAAGCACTTGCACAAAACTCAGAGAAGTTTTAGGAGACTGAGAATTTGATCTTACATTTTTTGAGAAAGGCATCTGATATTTTTCAAAGCTAAGCCTGACCTTTTCTGTAATACAAAACAATCACCTTTAATGTGTACTATGTAGGTTCTTGGTATTAAAAGATTAATATAATTGTATTTAACTTTGTTTTCTCAAGAAGGACAACATTTCCAATTTAGTTTAACATTTTAGCTACTGTTAAATAAAGGTAAATGCACAACACAGGGAAAACTGTGAATGTTATTTCCTGAGAAGTTTTCTAACTTTGCATTATAGTCTGCTCATTCAAATGCTTAAAGAAATCAGTATCAAGTCATTAGACTTCATTCCACTTTTTAGTTTGTCATTTTGGATCCTTGCAAAATTACACCTAGATATTCCTCTGTAACAGCACTCCTATAAAAAATTTGCCAACCAAAGAGAAAGAACAGCCTCTCTTATGACACACTCACAACTCTCAGCTGAATTCACAGTGTCAGTCATATTCTGAGTGAAGTCTGGTTCATGGTTTCTGCAGCGATTTAGACCTGTGCATGCTGCAAGCCCGAGGCTCACTGCAGAACTGCAGAGTCAGTGTCAGATGGTGTGTTTATTTTGGGCCCATATTGGGCCACATCATTACGTGTTCATTTGGCACCAGACTTGGCAGACACTGTTTGCAGAGGTCTACCACTTTGTTCTTACTGGTCTCTCTGTGCATTTTATGCACTACTGGTCAAGGTTGCCACTTCAAACGCAGTATGCAATATGTAACACCTACAGCTAGGAGAGTGATCTGCAAACCAGCCACAAATATTCTGCCTAAACATTAGCCTTTACATTACTGAGGTGCTTTGCATCAAAACAAAGCAATGCATCAATGCATCAAAAAAAAACAATGCACGAGCCAATTGCATAAATGGGATGAAATTTAACAAAACCAAATGCTGGATTCTGCACTGTTCTGGTTTTGCTGGGACTGAATTGTAAAAATACCTTTTAATGTTTCAGCAAAGCTGAATCGCTTTATGGAGGTTATTTTCCTGATGAAGCTGATAAGGTTATTGTTTTCATTTTGCTGGCAGATATTTATGCTTTTTAAGGTTTTGCCTGCACCTACAGTCATAGTTTCTTTTAGCTTTTTTTTTTTTTTCTCCTTCTCTCTGCACAAGGGAAGAGGAGGTGAAGCGAGAGCCCAGGACTCTCTGGTATAGGTGACCCAGGACAGATGATCCGGGTATGATCCAAGCTGACCAATAAAGATGTATTCTATCCCATAAACATCACACTCACTATAAACTGGGGAGCTTGCAGGGAACAACCCCTTGCAACCCTTCCTGCTTCCTTTGATCCCTTCCCTTCATGCTGGCAGCCCATCCTGATTCCTGAAGCTTATCCCTCCCATCATGTTTTTGTTGGCATGTGTCAGGTGGCTGCTGTTTGTGAGCTAAGTATAAATTTGATTACCTTATTATCATTGTTCCTATTCTTGTGACAATTAATTGGCATTAGTATTATTTAAGTTTGGTTTGTTTTAGTTTTTAAACAGTCTTTATCTCAACTGACAAGTTTTTCTAATATCTCAAATCTCTCCTTCATTCCACCAGGAGGGTGGAGAGCAAGAGAGCAAACTTTTGTGGTGTTTGGGTGTTTGCCGGGTTAAACCATGACATGCACCTAGGATGGAATAACGCTGGGCACAAGTATAATTTGGGAGAGGTGTGTCTGGAGGGCAGACCTGCAGAAAGGACCCTTGGAGTGCTGGTTGACAGCAGGATCTACAGGAGTCAGCAGCATGTCCTGGCAGTCAAGAGGGCAAACTGCATCCTGGAGTGCATCAAATACAGCATAACCAGCCAGTCAAAATAGGTGATTGTCCTGCTGTATTCAGCATTGGTGCGGCCTCATCTAGTGTGTTGTGTGCAGTTCTGGGCCCCACCAGTTAAGAAGGATGTTCAGGTACTCAAATGTGTCCAGAGAAGGGCAACAAAGCAGGTGTGAGGGACGGAATGTCCTATGAGGAGTGACTGAGGACTTTGGGCTTGTCTAGTTTGGAGAAAAGGAGGCTGAGAGGTGACCTAATCGCTCTCTACAGCTTCCTGGGGAGGGTAAGTGGAGAGGGAGGTGCTGATCTCTTCTCCCTGGTATCCAGTTATAGGATGCATGGGAATGGTTCAAAGCTGTGCCAGGAGGAGGTTCAGACTGGACTTTAGGAGACATTTCTTTACTGAGAGGGTGCTCAAACACTGGAACAGGCTTCTTAGTGAAGTGGTCAATGCCCCAAGATTGTCAGTGTTTAAAAGGCTTTTGGACAATGCCGTTATAACATGCTTTAACTTTTAGTCAGCCCTGAAGTGGTCAGAGAGTTGGACTAGGTCCCTTCCAACTGAACTATCTATTCTATTCTATTCTATTCTATTCTATTCTATTCTATTCTATTCTATTCTAGCCTCGCCTAGCCTAGCCTAGCCTAGCCTAGCCTAGCCTAGCCTAGTCTAAAGACATGGTAGTCAGAAAACCATGACTTTCAGCTCTCAGTTCTATATTCACAACAGAAAACAACTGAGTAACTAAATGTTTCATTGTGGAGAAGATACTGAAAAGTAGCCTTGGCGTGTAGCCTGCAAGTTCTTCTCCCATACTCTCAGCAATGCATAAGGACGCAGCATGAGGCACTGGGTTTGGCAGAAAAACAACCTGCCTACCACGGATCAGGACAAAGTGAAGGATGTCATGGGGTGAAAATTGGACGGGGTCAAGTGAGCTTGCCATGATGACTGCAGTGACAAAAGCCAACCTCCTTACTCAGCTACCTCTTATATGCCATTAGTATATTTTGAAAGCAGAGTATCTTATTGCAATCAGGGACACTTCTAATAATTATGAAATGTGTATTGTGGTGTTTAGTATAGAGTGCTTCACGTGCCCTATTGCCATAAATTCTTCCTGACTTTGAACAGCCACACACGCATCCCTGACTTTGTGGGCTGCCCTGAAAAATGACAGAACATAATGTAATACAAATATTTGAATATGTTATTCAAGGAATAATGTATGTTATTCTTCGTATTCCTACTTGCTTTCATTTGAGTGGCAGGTATCCAGTCACGGTTTTGTTCATAGCTTCTCAGATACTAAAGGAGAACAAGGATCAAAAGAGAGTATGAATCATGTTTTTTCTTTCTAACTCCCAAAGAGTTCTAAGGTGTTAAAAACCATCTATTATCTATTGTTCTCATGATTGTTTGTTTGTTCCATTACTAAGCTCACTGCAGTAAATTAAATAAAATAATTGGGGGCTGTATAAGTATTATAAGTTTGCTTGATCAGAAAAACAGGCATGAATGAACACAATGACAGAACTTGCTGAATATGTCTTGTATGTCCTGGGAATTGGCTGCCACTCATGTCTGCTACTTAAGTAGGACAAAGATTTTTAATTGAGAGTCTGTCTACCATCTTGCTCAAAAAAAGTATTTTCCTTGAAAAAGTTAGTGCCAAATGTCACTCATAACTCCTCATTACTACAATGTCAGTCTAACAACAGACTTCTCTGATCTCATCAGTTCAGTTTTTCTCCAACTCCATGTTTCTTAAATGCATTTTGTTGTGGCCATGTAAGTAACTTTTATTAACGCAGATGACAACATCGATAGCTATTGTTTCATACTGGGGACTGGGTAATATAGCTTTTTGTAGTACTTGTGCATAAAGACACCAGAAGTTATCATTAACTTATTTGATAACTGCCTATGTAAAAACGCAGTAAATATGAAGCCAAGTTCCAGCTATAAGCCAATGGCAGAAAATCACCCTGTTGACAGAACAGAAAACAAGGTCTATTTCCTTAAAAAAAGCTTTAATTTAAGCTCAGCTGGTGGGTACTGAAGCAGGAAAATCCCATCTTATAAACCAGATATTGTTTTGATGATAAGGTTTTGCAATTTCCCTACCTCTTAATAACATCTTTTATACACATATCAGCAGAAGTTCTGAGTTTTCTCTTAGCATCAGCAAGTATGTCAAAACTCTGTTAGACTGCAACTAGGTTTTGTTTCTTTTGAAAACCCTAGTTCAAATAAGCTAATTTGGGTAAAGTTCATCAGCTAGCTTCAGGCACAAAGCACTCAGGAAGGTCTGACGTATTTCATTATGAAACATTGATACCTTTTACCTCAAAGCAGTTAAACTTTTTGGAGACTTTAGCTAATTTTATCTTGAAGGAATAAAAAACAACCAAAAGTAACTTAAAATAATATTTTTAAAAAATTATATTGGATCAGAAAATGAAGCAAATAACTTGAACTCCAAAGTAATTATTTTTTTCCTAGCTTGATCCATTGTTGCCAATGTTTCAGATATATATGTATGTGTTTGTGTGAATCGACAAATTTTCCACATATTTATGTATATATTTATTGACGAGTGTCTGTGCTGTTGCCAAGACTGTCTAAGTGTATAAATGAAGCTATATTTGTAGGGAACTTTAATAATCTTTATTAGACCAACTGATACAGCTGGTTGGAAACAAACGTCCTTGCAGGCTCGCAAGCCCTGCCTCAGATCTGGAACAGACACAGCAACCTCAGGCTAAATGTTTGCTGCAGACAACTGCTCTGAGTTGCACTTGATTATGTTAAACAGTCAGACAATTTGAGAAAAAATGTGATGGACATGAGAAGACCAGAAGGGCAGGTTAGCAACAAGGGCGATGATAGGGCTGCTTACCCCCATAGGATAAGCAGAAATGGAGAGAGGGGGTAATTATCAGCTTGAACTGAGAGATTCAAGTGCCACTTTTTACTTCAGTTAGATAATAAGGGAATTAAATATCTTTTAGATTTGTGATAGCTGGAACAATGGAAGGCATTGCTAAAGGCATCGACCAGCACAGAAAAGCCTAGCATGAAGATGAGGAATAGGCTGATATATATTCTTTGGGGACAAGTGACTGGTAATCAGTCTCTGATTTCCTTTGTCCTGAAGCCCAAGCCCTAGCTCCTCACTCATGCCAAGCATTATCTGGGGGAGACACACTGAACTGGATGAGAATTCACTGTATAAGGAGATCAGTGGGAGCACTGAATTACACAGGCTTGTTCAGCAAACTGATTTGCTTTTGGCCTGGTCCTATATATATACAATGTGTGCTGATATATGTAGCAATCATAATTTTAATGAAGATATATTTAATTTCAAATTTATTAGTGCTTGGATAGATTTCACTTGTAAAGTGGTTATACTAAATAAAAAGAATGGCCTTCTATTTCACTGGAAGCACTCTGAGATATTTCAGTGTTAAAATCTAGAGATGATTTTCATTCTCCTTTGAAGGGCAAGGTGTAAACATGTTCAATGGATTCATTATTTACAGTGCTGCATCAAGCAGTAAATGCATTTGCTCTGGAAAATGTAGTCACCAGTAATTCACTCACTCTTGGTTGTGTAAAAAACTTTAGGTAGAGAATGAAATGAGAATAATGCTTCTCCACAGAACACAGAAAGGAAGAGCAGTTTAGACATAATTTTGAACTGCTATCCTAAGGAAACACTTCCTCCTTCCAACAGACTTTTGTTTAAATATTAAATATTAAACAGTTATGAAGTTTAAATCGGATAAGGAAATGTGTTGTGTTACAGAAAATACATTCTTTCAGGTCTGGGCACAGAAAGGACAGTGCTCATTTAATAGAGAATAGATAGGGCAGTGCCTGCATTGCACAGTAGTGAGCAGCCTGCATGAAGCTGTAAGGGTCTCTCTGTAGAAATGGAGGTGATGCAGAGACACAGAATAAAGAATTAACTCAGTTTACTGCTTTGTTAAAGACTTCATATCTGAGTCCACTTAGGATTTATTCATAAACATCACAGAAAAACTCACATTTTAGATACTATTCTGCTAGTTTTGGGGGTAATTCTAGTCCAAATCTCCCTTCACAATGAGAAGTAAAAATCATTCACCTTAATAATGGGATTCAGTGATGTCAGCATGCCAGGCAAAGAGCCTAAAAATATCCACAGCCGTACTCTCCACTTCATAAGGCTGATACAGCAAAGTACAGGAGAGAATGCTGTGAAGACTAGGGGAATATGAAGAACTAAAATAAACAGCAATCACCATCAAGCACAATCTCAATGATTCTTATTGCTCGTCTTTGGCTTCCGCAGAGTAGAAGGTGTAGGAGTGTCAGAGCAGAAGGAGAACACATCATCAATCAGATGACCGATGATCAGCTCCCTGGGAAATGGATATTGGATATGCACTGATACATATATGTGCATATACATATATATATACACACACACATATATATACCCACATATAGATGGTCCCTTCACTCAATCACCACACTAATACAAGTAGAATGAAGATGAAATACTCGATTCAGAAAAAAAAAGCTTATAAATGTAAACCTAAGCCCCTTCCCTGTTCTAGGCATATCCTTATTTCGATTCCTGGAGAAAGTGCTATTTTCAGCATGAACGTTTTAGTCCTAAATCAGGATTTTAAAAACAACAACAAAAAATCCTTCCATTTTCCTCATTTTTTTCACAACTTTCTTTAACAACTGTTTCCCAGCTGTGACATTTTCCCTAGAACCGATGAGTTTTGCCCAGTAGTCACACATGTATTTTAAAACATAGTAAGATAACAAAAAAGTTGTCTCTTCTTCCCCCAAAAAATTTCTGCCTATGCTATATAGTAGCTTTCCTTTTCCTTAGCTTGTTTTTCTAGTTCATTCCTTACATCACATGCTCATCTGTAAAGTTCTGCCCCTTTCATCTTTATTTTCTAGGTTCAGATTTTCACCAGCAAAACAGAAAAGATTTGCTTTATGTCTTGATTTAATTTAATATTTCAGTAATTTTTTTTCTGACAATGTTCATACTGTAGTTAGTGTGTGTACCAATGATAACAGTTGCATTGATTACTTTACTGACAAGTAATATAAAAAGGAAGGAAACTAACTGCAATGTTTTCTCAAGGAATGAGAAATTTTTCTGTATTATAAATATAAAGGGAAAGGCAAAATGAAATAAGCTCCAGCAATAAAGAGGAAAATTAATTCCAAGCTTTTACAGATGGCTGCAGCTGTATTACTTAGCATGCATGTCAGCTGTAGGAGAATGCTTAAAAAAGGAGATTCAGCTCTACAGTAACAAATCACAAAGCTTTCAAAAGGACAAAATTCAGCAGTGGAGTAAAACTGAAGACAGAGGACTTACAAAACCAGCAAATTTAGTACTTTGTGCTTTGAGTCTTTTAATACTTGTCCTAAAACAAAACTGAAGGGGAGATACTTGCTCTCTACTGTGTTGCTGTTACAGATGGGTTATCAATAACATATTAAAATGAATGCTAAAGCAAGATAAAGTGATTTCCTTTTATTTTTATGCATTGCTCTAGATATAAGAGTACTGCACAACCTCTCAATAAGAATAAACTCTCACATTGGAATTAATAGACTTTGATAGCTGCATTCACTGCAATACTTGTTTATTTCCATCTATAGGGAATGTAGATTATGGTATTAGGTTGAACGCAAATTTAAAAATAGAAACCCAATCTTTATTAAAACAGAGATCACTGTTAGAGAGTTCACCTCACCAAAACATCCACTGCTGAAAAGCCATACTGTGTTCTGAGGGGTAAAGACAGAACTAAACGAGACCTCAGTGCCTTGCCATGCTGTAAGGAGAGTACAGGTAGCATGAAAAAGCATCTATAAGCTGTAGTGATGATTTATCTCCAAGTTTATAATAGTTACAATAATTCTTATATGTTCTTTCATAGTTGATATGACAAAATATTTATTATTTTCTTTACCAACAAAGAATTTTACACACATTCTAATGGCATAATAAACAAATAAATTTACCTTATATCAGAAAATGGATTATTATGCTTCACATTGATCTTTCACTCATTCAGATTAATATTAAAGATTCTGAATAGAGAAGAGTATTCAAAAAATTATTGACAAAATTCCAAGCGAATTTTGAATATTCTACTTTATAAGAGAAGAAGGAAGACACAGAGAAGTGTTACTAGATTTTTTGGTAAACCTATGGTGACATTTTTAGAAGCTTCTAGATGACTTAGGCTTTGAAGTGCATTTCTCTAAGACTTTTGTAAGTCCAAAAAGACACATTATTGACCCTAATTTTCAAGAGTTACAGCTGTACTTCAAGATAACC
Organism: Mesitornis unicolor; assembly: GCF_000695765.1. Lineage (NCBI taxonomy): Eukaryota > Metazoa > Chordata > Aves > Mesitornithiformes > Mesitornithidae > Mesitornis > Mesitornis unicolor. Next base: position 10,316 of record NW_010164839.1, on the reverse strand, counting down.
GTTCTCTGCAGAACTGAGACTCTCTGCAATGAGATTCTGTGATCATGAAGCCCAGGGTGTTACTGGATGATCTGGGTGAACCCCTGCCAGGTTTCCAAAAAGGAAAACAGCCTGCAGGAGGGTTAATGACCATGGAGGTTTCATACTCAAATTACTGTAATGAGGAAACCATATCATAATAGAATAAGGCATGAATGGAGCTGGCATTTAATATGCCACATACGCCTCAAGCCTGCAGGAATTTTACTTTCGTTTGACTTTTCTTCAGCCTCATTGGGAGAATTAATACATTCAAGTTAAACTTGTGGCACAGTTTTTGAGAATTGGAACCTCAAAGAGAAACTATCAGAAGTGGAAATACCTATAGTGCAGAATTGGTGTTAGGGTGGTCTCCTCCCAGACGCACTTGCTCTGGAGAGTGCCTACTGCCTTAGGGGGCACTGACCCAGAAGGCCTCTTCCTTTGCTCCAGACGGATGTGTGTCTCCACAGCTACTGCCCAAGTACAACTGCTTTGGTGCTTCTTGGACAGACACAGCTCTGTTGCTCTCGCATTGGATCCAGCACTTCCACATCTGTCTCAGCAAATCCTTGAAGGTTCCTTGACAAGAAGGAAGCTACCCAGGCTGAGCACAGCTTGACATTGATAGGGCCAGCTCTTCCCAGTGTTTTAATACTAGATGAGCAATTTGTCAGATGAGACTTCCTGTTCTGTTTTATAGCATCTCTAACATCCATCTTAACATTTGTCCAACACTCTTGGAGTTCTGGCATCATGCATGTACAGATGTGCACACACATACGAACATATGAATAAATATTTATTTATAAATACGTGCATAAACTACCTGGAATTAAAGGGCCATATCAATAAAATATGTACACATACGTTAATTTACTCAACACCTACTTTTTTAATACATACTTGAATGGCCCATATTGAAAATATAACTTATAACTATTTCATGTTAAGTGCCTAGACATCCTCCTTAACAGTTTATCATTTAGAGCAGATTCTGGATTACTTTATAAGAATTTTATTTAGCTGTTCAGGAATACTGTTATCAATTTCTCAGCCAGTTCTCTCATCATAACAGTATTCCAACAGGATCCTGTCACCATTAGTACTTAAATAAAGGGGGTGTGGGGAGAAGAACATTTAAACAAAAGTAAAAGAGGAAAAAGGGGTAATATCATTCTGGCAGAATAATGATCCTGAAGTCTGTAGCTTCACAAACAGCAATACCTGAAGCTAATTGACATCTGCCAGTTTTGTCACAGGACAAGGTTGGTTTTTTTTAGCTGATCACATTCCTAGCAGCACTGGAAATAAAAAAAAAACTTCCTCTGAAGAACTTAAACACCAGGCTAAAAAGGTATAATATATGACCTTGGAGGCTGGACTAGTGACCTTCTTCTGTCCCTACCAACCTGAATTTTGCTGTAATCCTACGACTACATTATTATTATTATGGAGTTCAATATATTGTGACACAACATGCCCACTCATGGAAAACAGTCATATTGACCTTTCTAACTCTGCCATAGAGGGGAATCAGCAAAAAAAGAGAGCAGATAAGAATGAATAAAAAAAGAAGGTTTGCTATTAATATTGTTATTAATACTTAACTACTATTTATTGTTTCCTCCTCTTCATCAGAACTGTGCAGTTCAAAACACTGGACTGTCAATGCAGGACATGTATTGATTTTAATAATTATGACACATGTTGATTTTAATAGTTAGGCACTTTTGGGTTGCTGACACTATTAGTTAAGGGTCAGTAGACATTTTCATTACAATTGCCATTTTCCAAGACTTCATTGCTTCATTTTGGTTCATGTTGGACTGAGATTTAGTGTGTAGGTTATCAACTTCCTGGCATTTTTGCCTCACCATAATAATCTATTTTTAAGGTTTTCAAATTACAGCAATTAAGATTGTTTCAGCCTGCCCCTTCCGTGAGCTGGAGAGACTGAAGAAAGCAGGGATTATGAAGCCTTATTTCTTCATACTTTGTAAGAAACAACACTGAAGCCTTGAGACTGAAGCCAGGGAAGCAGAGAACAGTGCAAATCAGTGGAAGCTGTGGAGGCAGGATTTTTCAAGTCTTGTAAAAGGTGTCTGAGTTGTGGCTAACTTTCCTTTGAATGTAGTACCACTCTCTAAGAGACACAAGTGTCCAAAGGGGCAGTACCTTCCACAGTTCATTCAGTAGATGGAACACATCTGATTGGTGAGCCAATACATGGCATGAAGTTGGAACACCTTCACTGCTGCCACCTTATTCCTTCTCCTCTCCTGCCACACAGGGCAAGATGCTATTTATTGAGCTCTGTTTCACTGTCAGCTACTGGACGTGCTATGGGCATCTATGCTATAAGAAAGTATACATTGAAAGTATGTCAGCTAGGCCCCCCTTCACACTAATCCCAAATTTAACACAATTTTCCCCTCAGGAAGAGTGCTAAATGTATTTGTAGTGACAGAAAAAAAGGATACAGTCCTTGCCACTATATATAGTTGTCCTTGAAACATGTAATAGTTGTATTATGAAGACCTAGATAAGCTTGTCTATTTGGACTTCAGCTACTTGCTTTGCTTTGTCATATTTAGAAAACCTGTATCACCTTGCTTTTTGAAGTGACTGTTTTTGCCCTTCTTATCCAACTTTGCATTGGGTGGACATAACATTTCTGGAACAAGAGAAAAACCTCCTGTGTAGTCTCAAGTAGTGAAGATAGTAAATACTTTTCTCCATTCCCACCCATTCCCAAACTGAAGCTTCAGCCTTCAGTATAAGCTAAATTCTGAGACAAACTGAAAAATGTTTTGCATATCTATTAATACCTCAAAAAATACTACACTGCACAAATAGCTGATAGTCACCAGAAAAATAAATCTACTTCAAATTCCTGGCTTGAAAACATAAATACTGGAGAAATTGTATTGTTTATTGAATTTTGACTAGCTTGAATATATGAGACTTCATGAAACATGAATCTGCGTGAAATAAAAAAGACATTTTTTTAATGTAGTGTAGCTCATTTTCTTCAAGTTTAGTCCTATACAGATATTATCAAAAAAGGGAACATCAATATTGGGTGAACTTAAATTTTAACAGAAATATTTCTTTATTGTATATGAACTGGCAAATAGTCTACCATTTTCTCTCTCTGAATTTCTGATTTAAGAAAAATGTCATCAAAGCAGTAAATATAAATGTATTTATGTACATAAAAAGAAAGACAGAGTCAAAAGAGTCGAAACCACAGAAGTAATCCTTTTATGTTGTAAATATTTAGTGAACCCAATCATTAGAACTGAATTTTGTTCATGTTTCTTAGTATTCCCTTTGTGGTGTTAAAAGCAAAACACAGAACAGTTTTCTTATTTTTCATCTGATGAATTTTTTTTTTGCTTACGTTCAAAAGGTCAGAAATAAATATAAATACACACATAAACTACAGCTTTCAAATACCTATTTAGGTTTGGTTGGAAGTTTTACTATATTGCAGTTTTGTCTATAGAGGCTTTGAAACTAGTCTGAAAAAAATCTTGTTTAAAGAGAAAGAACATCCCTCTATGCAGTTACTACAACCACAAAGGAGTCATGGATGAGAATGCAGTCCATAACGATATTACCCACTCTACAATAATAATTGTCACAATTAAGTTACTGAAAGCCTAAGTCAGCATTCCAGTTCATGAGTTACCTATATTTGGAAAGTTTTACAGAAATCCACTTATTAAATAAGTCCACATTGATTGTTAGAAAAAAATAATTCTGTCAAGAAAAAATAATTATATCCAGAAAAAATAATTATATCCAGAATTTTCTGTTTAATTATCCTCATGAGATAAAAATATGCATAGTTTTAGCAAGAGTTGGTAAAGAGAGAGCAAAATGGTAGATATTATTTATGTGTGGATACAGATATATTTAAGCATGTGGTGCTCTGAGTCGTGGATTTCCTGAGAAGCAGCACTTGCCTTTAAGAACAGTTCTGAATTCATTCGAACCTCCAGGCAGGCTGAGCAGAAGTCAGGGTCTGCTGGGACACCAGCATAACACACAGTGAAATGTCTGGAACATTTCATGTCACCTTAGCTCTACAGCTTCACAGATAATAATTTTCTTGTTCAAATAGCAGTTTTGATATGTAAAAATGAAAACAACAAAAAACCAAACGACAAAAAACCGCCAAACCAAAACAAACACAAACACAAACCAACAAAACAAAACAATGCTCATCTTGAATCTAGAAGAAAATTCAAAACCTTGAAAAAGTTAAGTAAAAATTCAAAACTTAACATTCAGCCAAATATATCAAACAAAATTTCTCCTTTAATTTTTCGTCTCTAAACAAGGCTTTACATTTTTCAGCTACATGTTCAATTATATTTCAAAAGAGTAGTCATTTCAGACAGCTACTGAAGCATTTTCTTTCATTTCTTTGCTGCCTTGAGCACATCAACATGCCCTGATCAGTATGAAACCATCACTATCTGTAATCCTCTTCTGCAACATGGTCACCCTGCCAAGGACTTCAGTTGCCTGTGCTGAAGCTCAGCTCTGACATGTCACAGCCGTGTGACCTTGGACCAAGCTGCTGTGAATGGTCTGTGAGAGTGCTTTTCCCTGCCTCTCCCTCCACAGGGGTGGCTGTACGCATGCTTGGGACCTGCACCTTGCTGCAGGTAAGTTTTGCAGTGCCTGGTCTTGTACCAACCTCACGCTGACCATGACCCTGACTTTACACCCTTTCTTGGCCTTGGTTCTGAACTGTAGCTGGTGTCTGATGATCCCAGACATGCTGATGGGCCCTGGTTTCCATCACTGGACCTTCCTTGGTGAGACAGCATCTGTTTCGGTGAGGACCCAGTCTGGCCACCCAGCTGTCACCTGCTGCTCCCCTGCCCTTGCAGGAGCAGCTCACAATTGCAACTTCCTGGCAATAACAAGCCAAAGTGGTACATGTCAGCAATTTTGAAATCTGTAGGTACGAAAAAATGAAGTGAGAACTTGTCACAATGGACACTTTCCTGCAAACACTTTTGACTTGTAGCAGTCAACATTTGCCAATTAAAACAGATACTCTGGGGGAGGGGGGAAATATCCCAAATCCCAACCTGTTCTTTTTGTGTTACTTCACATTTACCATATTTGACTGTTTACATCTGCTACCTGGGAGGAATTGTGAAATGAACTTGATTGATGTTTCTAAAAATCAAAGCTGTGAAACCTGTGATGAGGACCTTCCCATAGAGAAGTGCAAGCAGTCTAGTCATCATGCATGTTAAACATGCTCTCAAAAGACCATGCATTTAGCAGATATTCCTCTTTCACTGCTTTTCTGTCTCATGTTTTAGTTATTCTAAATCAAGCATGAATATCTGGACAACTGATTAATTACCTTCATTAGGAAATATTTTGATGATCCTCACATTCTAGAGTGTGACATTTGGTTGAATTAAGTGTAAACTTTATGCTGTAAATTTTTGTGAAGAGCTGTATTAGACCTATGTTACAGTTTCACAATAGAGGTATAATCTATTTTATCTTGTTCCATTCAATAAGTTTTTTTCAGAGGCTGACACTGATTAATTATATGTAATTAGAAATGATAAGGTGACTATGGAGGTGGGAAAAACTGTAACATGGTATTTGCTTGGTGACTGGTGTTTTTTCATCCTTAAATTAGAGGTAGTAAACAATGGCAGCAGTAGGTTCATTAAGGGAATCGGTACTTTTTATGGACAGTTAAATACTAATTGCAAAGATTTTTAGATTCAAGCTGAATTGTATCCTTATTTTAATTAGAAGAATAGCTAAGGTCATCAATTTTAGAAGAACCATATCCTTCACTAGGAACATCAATTTTAAAGGACCACATAGTTTAATGTTATCAGACATTTGAGACCCAGGATGATTGCAATCAACTTCAGCATACTTGCACTACTTACATGTGACAAATCATAAGAAAAAAATTTCTTTTTTTTTCCCTTTGTCTCTTGCAGTTTCTTGTTGCCTTTATCTGTACTGTTTGAATTAAAAGTTTAATTTTAATTGTGTGTCTGTGTGACAAAGAAAGAAATGAGGTTCCTTATTTTTCAAAGCAAAGTTATATATTCAAAAAGAATTTTAAAAAAGTCTATTGTGAGTGAACTGCTGCCTATTCTTCTCCTCACCAGTAGTCTGAGTCTCAACTTTAAGAAAATGATGCATTGTTCACTTTCTGTTTGCTAGTTTTTTTCATTATCTCTAACTTTTTATCTGTACAAATAAGCCTGAGGCAAAGGACCTGAAGGATATTAGTGCTGAGCGGAAAGGAACAAGTGAATTACATAAACAATGTTTCCTGGTTACTAAAGATGGATGCAAATTGGAATTTCAACCCTATCATACATTCCAATATTTCTACCTTTGTTTTGCCCTAGGTTGAAATAAAAGTCAAAATACATTCAGGTTTCCACAGAATAGAAATCTTTTAAGTACCTACCTTTAATTGTTAAAATTCTTCTGATTAGGAAAAAAGTGCCAAAAATTCCCACAGGAGCTAAAGTCCAACAACAGTTTGATCCTTCTTTTCCAAAAACCAAAATATAGTTTCTTGACCTGCTCACTGTAATACAAACAAAATGTGGAATAAGCAATTAAATAAATTAAATTAACTAACTAAAAAAGAACTCAAAACAAATCACTGTGTATACAGTTCTTTGCCTAAGGAGAAAATGATAGAGAGAATGGATAAGACATGGCTGAAATTAGTCAGAGTGCTTAACACACTTCTGGAATCTGTTTTCACATGATAACAGTGAGGGCACTGTAAGAACCTATAAAGCAAAGAAGTCTTTCACTTTGTATTGTCACACTGAATTGAAACATCATGTTTGGTTTTCATTTGTTATTGAGATTTCCCTGTGGCTATGTATAAGCAAATAATTTGATGCAGGAAAAGGGATCAATAGATCAAAGCGGTTGGTACTCAAGACCTCGCATCCACAACATATGTGGCTGGCAAGTTTTACTATGGACTGAATTTTATCAGGTCTTCCCCACACCAAATGTTCCCACTGCACATTTTTTTGAAGCTATCTAAAGAACCAAACAATGCTGCAGATCCCCAGAAGGTGCTGGATCACATCTGTGAACACCTGGAACTGGGTTTTGACACCTGGAAGGAGTCTACCTTCTATGTAGTGAAGCCTTTCTCTGACTCAAACCATGCAGTAACTGGGGACAACAGGGGAACAAACTTCAAAACTTTAATAATGTTCTCCACCAAAATGCTAGATTAAACACAGCCTAAGTCAGATATAACTGCCTACAAGTTGATAGCTGTAGTTCATGTGCTTATGATCTAATTTGTAGCAATGCACCACAAGCCTAAGACTAGGCGGTGTCCATAGTGGATCACGGGTTTCACATCTTAATCCAGAGAGTGCAGCTAGATTGCACAGTAGCCCTTCAGTAGCTATCTGATCATATATAAGCCACTAAGCTTCAGCAAATCATAATGTTTCAGATGACATCTATCATAGAATCATTAAGGTTGGAAAAGACCTTGAGGATCAAGTCCAATAGTGAAATTAAATAGTTCTTCTTGATTTCTTTATGGGAAATTAAAGAGCTCAAAAATTAACACTCAAAATATATAGTTTTTTACAAAAACTAGTAGGCATGAGCTCTAAAATGATGGTCCTTAGATTAGCTATTGCTATTTTTGAAAGACAACTTGGAACTCAGTAGCACTAAGACAAATAGGTTGGTAGAGGAACAACAGATGTTTATCTTAGGTCAGATACCAATCTTTTAGGTGGTTAAACTGTACTATGGTTAACACTATTTGCTAGCAAGTGCACAAAATTGAAATCCAGAAGTTTGCTCAGCTATTAAATAAACCTACAAGGGTTAAATAGGTTTTGCTTTTTAATTAGAAAGTTTGCCATGCTTGTATTTACTCTGCTAACTAAAGCATATCCAGTGTCCAAGCTTGATTACAGGGCCACCGATCACCCATACTACTTCACTGGCTTCATGCTGCAGGTTGGAGTGCTGGCTAATGACAACCAGCAGCCTTCCAGACAATGCCTGAACACAGTATACATTTGGACATGATATTTAACAGATTCGATTCCAAACAGACAGTATAGAAAATGCTTGCCTAAGTTTGGATATCTCCACCTTTCACTGTCTTCCAACACTACCCTGTAATGGTTTGGCATCCTTAAACTCCAATATATTTCTATGTGTAGAGAAGTTTTGGGGGGAAGTCTTCATACACCACATCAGGGCATGTAATTAATGTTGACAGTTTAAAACACCATTTGCCTGGGATGTAACACAAATCTCAAATTATTTTAGGTGTTTTGAATTAAAAAAATATAATACTTCATATGAAATAGTAATTATGTCAAAACAGCATTGCTTAGATCCCAGAGCTAATACTTATGTAGGATGAATGCAAGCTATCTTGGCCTGAGAGCTAGAGAGTGCCTTTACTTCTGTGATTTCTTTTAGCAAGAGAGACACATCTTTTGTGTGTGTCCACATCCAGCTACTGCATGTCACCAAAGCTGCCTACCTCAGAGCATCTAGGGATCATATTCCTACCTATGCTTGCCTGAGAGCTGAAACGCAGGGGAAGTGATTGCACATAGTGGATCCGGAGGAGCAGCTGGTAAATTTGCTCTCACAGACATCACCAACATCAGGCCACTAACAAATGAACATATGCTTTCTTTCTAAAATATAAAGAAAGGAATTTTGTGTTGGTATTAAGTGTATAGCTGCCTAATTATTAGGGCAATCACCTATGAAATGAGGGAGCCAAAATCTATGCCCGCCTAACTCAGAAGGGTCTCCAATGCCCAGCTCTCCCCAGAAAGATAGTTTGGCCTGGGAAAGAAGCATCCTTCACCTGTCCTGTGGAAGTCAGAGCAAAGAATGCATGGGATAGATGGAACCACACATGTAAGTTACATAGAAATTTTGTGATTTTGCAGCTTAGCGCTAGGAGGGGCATTCAGCTGTAAAAGCAGGAATCTAGATTCCTTGTGTTATATGAACAACGTACTGGAAAAATTTGACAAGCAATAAGGCAAAACAGCAAAATCCAGACCCTGATTCAGCGTGGATAGAGCTGCTGTTGCCACAATTAACAAGGCTTATCTTAGGAACAGCAACTGGATTTCATTTGTATCCCTATTGTCCTGGTAACTGACAAATGGAGAGAAAAGTATTTCTGGACAGAGATTCACTTGACAACATATAGACACATACAATCATCCTAAAAGGGATTAGATTAGTTTCTGTCTTGATTATAGACAGGCATTAGATCAGATAAAGAAATCTCAAGTAAGATGAGAGAATCTACTTCGGTAACTAGCTGTCCTCAGGAAATTGTGGTGACACTAGGTGCCTAAATCTGGGGTTTACAATTGACATTTGAGTACTCGTATAAGGTACTCTACTACATCAGACATCTCAGCTTTTTATTACATCCAAGCCCTACTGATACAGGCAAGAACCAAATCCAATTCTTTCTTATCATTTTCTTCCTTGGTTAGCAATAGTCTCGCCTACAAGACACAAGTGCACTTGGAAGCAGAAGAAAGAAAATGAAACACATCTAAGGTGCAGAAATATTTTAAAATGTTAAGCGATATGGTGCTGTGAGTTGCAGAATAATTAGGATATAGTCACTTAATGGGGCAGAAGTTTTGATTATATACACCAACTACCTCTGTGCATTGTGAATCTGGATATAATTTAGAAATGCCAATTTATTTTAAAGGTGTTCCTATTTAAGTTAATGGTATGGAAAAATCTAAGAGGTTTGTTCCATCAAAATAATCATCTTAGTTTGCTAGCCATGAGGAACTTTTTTGCAAAAGGTTTTGAAAATGTCCCTTACAGTTTTAGATATATTTATGCTTATAGCAGCTGATTCATAAGTAGAAAACAGACTTGTAAAGTTTTATTTCTCTTTCACTTTTGAATTTGCTAAATAGAGATAAACAGAATGGGCATGTTAAAATTTCTTTTTTCTGATTAATTTTAAGGTAATTCAAAGTGTTTCAGTTTTAAATGAATTGTTTGAATACTAAATTATGCAGCTTTATGATCCAGGAGATAAGCAGGGCTGTAAAGATGCCTCTGAGACTTGAAAGAGACAGCATTAGAAGCTCATTATTGCCGGCACATTTAACATGGTTAAAGTAGGGGAAAATAGCCATTAAGTTAATGTAATAGTTAAACTGCATTAATTTGAAAAATTGCCCAGTGAAATACTTATGGTGAGGATATATATA